>NT_165972.1:593319-719255 GCF_000149615.1 Aspergillus terreus NIH2624
CTGGTTCCTTTCCCCTTCCCCCGGAATTTCTCGTCTTCGGCTGGACTTTTTGAAGCTTTCCCTCGTTCCCTCGCTCTTCCCATCTCGACTCTCGTTTCAATCATTCGATATGATTGTCCCCAAACCCCCCGTCGCTCTCGAGGGCCATTGTTCCGTCATTCACAATAACACTCTCTACACCTTTTCGAAATCCGCCTTTCTCTCCATCCCCCTCCAACGCAATGCTACTTGGAACAACGACCTCCCCATGGCTCCTGTCCCTGTCTCCGACGCCGCCTGCGTAAAAGGCGGCCTTGACGGGCAAAACGACCAGGAAGCCCTCTATATCGTCGGTGGAACCAATGCCAAAGGAAACCCTCCCGGACTGCAACGATATTCCTTCCGCGATAATCAGTGGAAGACCATCCACGCCGTCGATCTCAACATGTCCAATCGCACCTCCCATAGAGCCGTCTATCTCGAATCATCCAGCTCCATCCTCGTCTACGGAGGACACCCCGACGGCCAGTCCATTGGTTCCTCCGATACTTTCGTCATCAACACCACCGCTCCCTACGCTATTTCTGCCTATCCCGCCGACAAAGCCTCCCCAGCCTATGTTCCCGTGCTCTTGCCATGGAGTGATCAGAAAGCGGCCCTGGTCGGCGGCCTCACCACGCCAGATAAAGTCCACCTCTTTGATCCCAAGAACGGATGGGAAAGCTCCGCCGTCTCCCTCGCCGACCCCATGTCCGACGACGTCCAGTGCGCCATGATCCGTGCTTCCGATGGGAGCAAAATCCTCCAGTCCTTTGACATGGATGCCGCCCCCAACACCGTCACCAGCATCGCCTTGCTCAACCCCGGTGGAAATCCCGCACGACCAGGGAAAATCGTCGGCCAGTCCTCCCGCAAGAGGAAGAGAGGCATCTCTCTCGACAACTTCCCCACATACGACAACACCTTCGCATCTTCCACCAAACGGCAAGATTACTCCCTCGCCCAGGGCGACAACAACCTAGTTGTCATCTCAAGTGGCGGAGGCACCGACTCCCTGGCCATCTTCAATCAATCCTCCAACAGCTGGGTGAACGCTACCAAACTCTTCTACGGCGACCAGTCGCAACAACAGATTCTCGCAACGGCCACGTCCGCATCCCCCACCGCCACTGCAACGGGCCCCAGCGAAACCACCACCGCGGCCGGTGCGGCCGGCGGAGGCACGAACAACACCGGAACCATCATCGGAGCCACCCTGGGCAGCATTCTCGGCCTGGGTGTCATCCTCGTGCTTATCCTCCTGCTCATCAAGCGGAAGAAGGACAAGCTGAAGCGCGCTGCCCAAGACCAGGACAAGGACCGGCTAAGCTTCCAGGATCAGGGCATGGAACCCCTGACCCAGTCCGCCTATCCCATGGCCAAGAGCACCGCCCCCCTCGCCGCCTCGTCTGTAGACTCCCTTGCCATCTTCTCTGGAAACCTCGGCGACGAGAAGTCGCCTCGATCCGCTGGCGGATTACCCGCATACCACAACAAGCACGCCCCCAAGCCCAGCCCCCTCAGCACCATCCAATCCAGCCGCGACGCCGCCAGCACCCCCGGGGCCCTCGACAAGGCCATTGAAGCCCAGGAGTCCGTCCCCAGCGGCGGTCGTCCCGGCGATCGTCGCACCAACGAAGGCTGGAGCCAGTACTTCCAGGACAACAGCGCCACGAGTCTCGTCGGCCTGCAGCCGCCGCCGACCACAACCGCGACGACCAAATCCGACGATCGCACCAGCGTCTGGCCCACGACAGCCCTTGCCCCGCTAAACTTCTCCTTCCTGGAGGAACCCAAGCCACTAGGCCGGGTCATCAGCGGCAGTCCCACCACCGAGCACGCCGCCTCCCCCAAGGACGGCCGCCACATCGCCATCCCCGAGAGCCAGTCCGCGCGCATCTCCAGCGCCGACTCGGTCAGTGTCGCGTCTGACGACGACTATGACCGGCGTGAGGACCACCCCTCGCGCAGCTGGATCGGCCGGCCCCCCAGCAGCACATACAGTCGCAGCTATTACAACCCGAGTACACGCGATCTGCCGTCGGTGATGCATCCACCGTACGAGTCGGCGCGCGCCAGCACCAACACCCGCGGCTCCAGCGTCGTCATCCCCGACACCCTCGAGCCATTACCCACGCGAAATACCAACATCAATTCCGACATGAGTTGGCTGAACCTGAACGCCGAGCGTTGATTTCTTCTCTCCTTTGCACATACCCACTTATCTTGTTCCATACCCGCTGTCTGTCCTTATCCCTCTTGCTCCATCGCATCCACCTAAAACAGTCTTTGTCGTGATCATTGTCTTTGCATCGTTTGCCGTTCTGATCCCGATCGAGCGTTCAAGCGTTCCTTCCTTGTTCGATTCCATTCTGTTTCTGTTGTTCCATTCGCAGCCGGTCATTGATGAATCCATCCATTTGTTATCTATGTACGGGTACGGATCTGGTGTTATCTTGGTTTTGTATATAGAGTCGGTTTGGGATCCACTACGTGACTTTGCGCTCAGCAGCAAGTTCAGTAACGCTTATTCATTCTGTAAACCTTGGTCCGTGTACTACCGAAGCCACGCAGTCGTCATTGTCATAAGTCATAATCATAATCATGTCCATTCTAGTCCGTGCATCGCCAACATCACAGCATCAAAAAGTTCAAAAAATAGACTCGCGTCGTGCCGGGTTAGACAAATTCTCCTCAACTTCGTCCGGATACCTCGTCCGCGGCACCGCGCCATGACTACTCGCCCTCCGCGGCAGCACTTCCCTCATGCGACGTTCGCGACGCAGCGAGCGCTCTCTCTTGAACGACGCGCGCTCGCGCCGCTTCTCATCCGCGTGCTTCCACGACCCCACGACGCCCTTGACGCCCAGCGCGGCGAGGCCCACGTTGGCCGCATCCGAGAAAATGTTCTTCAGGCGCCGCCTGCGCGCCTCCTCGGGCGACATGTCACCTTCCCGCACCATCTGAGTGTTGCGCTTGTGTTTTTCCATGCTCTCGTGCAGACCGTGCGCGGCGTGGATGGTCGCGACGGTCGCCAGGCCCGTGGCCACGAGCGTATCACGGGTGAGTTTCTTGCGTTGGCGGTCTTCATCGGTACTGTTGTCTTGGTCAGAATCCTGCTCTGTCGCGGGGTGTTTAGGCCCGGATCGAGGCGCGGTGGTGGTGTTCCTGGATATATGTGGTGGTGGTAGACCTACGTCTCTGGGGTGCCTGGTTCTCCGGGAGCCGCCGTAGCGGCCCCGGCCATACTCGCTGTCCCAGTCATCGGCGTCGGAATAGTAGTAGCCATCGGCATCGTCGGCGCCATCGTAGCGCGACGACCGATGTCTGTGTCGCCGGCGCGGCTCCTCCCGCTCCTTTTCTTTGCTACTGTCGAGGCCGAGGGCCTCTAGCCCGCGACTGATGTAGTCCGATACACTGCGACTGCGCTGTCGACGGGGCCGCCGCCCCGGCGAGGACTCGCTGTCGTCGTAGCTGCCGTCGCGCGAGAGCGACCGGCCGCGCCGCGGGCGGGACCAGACCGCTGGTACGGCTCCAGGCTCCTTCCCGCGGCTGCGAGGGCGCCTGTAGCGGCGAGATCGCGCACGCCGGCTGTGACTGCGATGACCGACCGCCCGTGCCTGGAGCGGGACCGCGAGTGCGAGCGGGGACCCTTGACAAAGTGGTTGGCAGCCAGGCCGGCGAGTGTGGACTCGATGATGTGGCGTTTGGAGTGTTTGCCAGGGTCGCGGTCGACGAGGCCGTCTGTACCGCCGGCTGTGAGGGCGGCGGTGAGGATGCGTTTGCCTTTCTCGCCGGTCCACTCGCCTTTATCTTTCCGCAGACGGAAGGCTTCGACGGCGCCCGCGGTCACGGCAGCCTTGACGGCCTGCGCGATGCGCTGCTCACTCTTGTCGCGATGATGGCTGCCGCGGTGGCCCCGCGTTGGCGACGGCGAGTACGAGTACGACCGGCCGTGGTGATCGCGCCGGCCGCGACTACGACTGCGCTCGTGGTGTCGCGAGCCGCTGGCAGCGGCAGAGCCGAGCCCTAGGGCGCTGAGCGCCTGCTCGGAGAGGGACTTGCGCCGGCGACGGGGCGGGGAGCGGCTGCTTGATGGGGAGCGGGAGTATTTGTAGTGGCCGCCTGAAGGGGTCAGCTTCGGCTGGATCTATGCGCACGTCGGAGATTGATACATACGTCGGTCATCGTGGTGTCTGGAGTGTCTGCCTCGACTGGGACGATAGTAGTAGTCGGACTCATCATAGTATGGGCCGCCACGGGCGCCACCACCCAACGAGTGAGAGCGTCGCACGCCTTCCTGGACGGTAGCAACTCTAGAGTGTCGCGGGGGAGGATAGCCGTGACCGTACTCGTAGGCGTAGTCGCCTGGTGGATAGTCGCGCGGAATCTCCTCGATGGACTCGTTACTGAAGTTGGGACGAGGGACGACATCCGTGTGCGACGGATGGCCCCCGTAGTAGTCCTGCGCGTGCCCTGTGGCCGGCCGGGAGTGACGATCACGGGTGGGGGGATAATACTGGCGTTCGTCGTAGTAGGCCATGACGGCGGAAGGTAACTAAGAATGGTGGCTCATGGGATACAAGAGACAGAAGAGGATGAAGAAAAGAAGGAGGTGAGGGAGAGTGAGGGAGTGCAATAAGAAGTGTGGCGAGGGGCGGGGCAGCCTTGTGACGTCTTCCGAAGATGGTGCGACAGGGCGTTTCGGGGCACTTGCAGAGACGAGATCATTCGACGAGGAACAGCCAAGGGGGTCTCGAGCTGACGGGCTGACGGGCTGACGGGTTTGAGGGAGATGAGAGGGAGTGGACTGTAAGAGAGGGAGGAAGTGAGAGATGTTGGAGGTTTGTTTCTTTATATTCCAAGAACAAGAGAAGAGGAGGGCTGACTAACCCATGACATCATTCCAACTTCAACTCCCTTGCAGCGTCCAGTTGGGCCTGAACGTCTGTCATGTCGAGAGAACTTATATCCAAGTCAATTGTTTTCATTGTGGGCATACTTCCAGTGTATACACATTTCCCCATGCGTTCCTGACCATATGCTTACCCGCGTTTCTCCCAATGGTTCAGACGCCCTCGTTCCATGGTTCCTGTCGGGTGGATAGATGAAAATAAAACACAGCAAAATGGTATCATTCATGTGTCTCCATAAGACATCGTCCCCACGGACCGTCAATCCCCGTAGGGATCACTAGATACTGTACATCAAGTTCCATGCAAAAATCACAAAAACGATTGAACGCTCAGAAACCATAACCAAAAAAGACATCAAAACAAGAAAAATGCCAACCATGCCAAATCCAGACAAGAACACCCAAAAAACATTCAAGTTCAATCGATATACATGCTTCCATCCTCTCCTCATCAATTGACACACATATGGAGTGATTCACACCGATCTTCCGGGTTTGTCTAGTCCGTCGTCCGGGAGAACGCATTCTATCCTCACTCTACCCGCCATTCTCAGACGGTAGAAAGAAAAGCCACAAGAGGTGCCGCACAGCAGTCACCCTCCGCGTGGAGACATCCACGCTTGTAAGAAACCGCCGCTTCTCCGGCGGATCAGGCCATAGTCCAAGACACGGCCAGGGGGAAGAGGAAACAGGCAGCGAATATGTCCGGCAATGCATCCGTTCATCAAGGTCGTTCATGACGTCGTGCCGTAAGGCTGCGCACGGCGGCTGCTGCTGGAAGCCATCGAATTACGTCCCGACATGTGGTCATACGCACTCCCGTCCACCTGGGACTGCGACCGGTTGTGGCTGTACGTTGACGACGCACTCCGACGAGTCGTCCAGCCCGCTTGGCCATCACCTTGCATTTCCTCCGAGTGTGTCCGATGCGTCCGGATGTGTTGTTTCATGTTGTCCTTGCGCGTGAACGCCTTGTTGCAGATCGGACAGTGTACACTCTTCTCTCCGGTATGCTTCTTCCCGTGCCGCGCGGCATGTCCGGAAGTCGTAAACGTCGCCGAACAGCCATGACTGGCGGCGAACGGACAAGGGTATTTGTTCTTTCGCGGCTTGGGGGCCAGCGTGTCCTTGGTGCCACCGATCGACGTGGACGGGGACGGAGGGTCGGCCACCGAGTTGGCGCTCAGCCGTTTCCCGGGGTATCCCGCGGTCGATGTCGAATAGGTGTGGGAGTCGGGCCGCCCTGATTGGTAGTAAGAGCTGGTGGTCGTGCTGCTCATATAGTCGTAGGAGCAATCGGACGATCCCGGTGAAGCCGGCTGCGTGGACTCTGAGACAGGATCGAATGTCGGACGAGGGACCATGGGCGATACTGCCCGGGACTCGGAAGTCCGTCCATAGCGAGACTCGGGGGTTGACGATTGGTAATATGTTGATGGATAGGGGTATGATGACGGGGAGTGGTGTCGAGCGGATCTATGAGATGATCGGACGGCAAATGCAGGATTATCATCGTTGTTCAGGATGGAGACAAAGCTCGCCTTGCAGCTTGCCATTTCCCCTGTGGTCCTCGAGAGGGGAGAACTGTACGAAATCAGTCTGGCTACACACATGGATGGGCTGGTTTCGACCACAAGACAGTCCCCTTTGCCTGGTTGATCTTCCCGGAGAATAATGCCGGCATCAGGCAATATCTACTCCAAAAAAAGCCTGTCCAGCCAGGGGACCCGCACGAACGACGAAAAAAGACAGAAGTACCTACCAGTTTTGTCGAGGATGTTTGTCTCTTTTCTTCGTGTAACAGGCACCCGATCTGTTGACAGGCACTCGGGGAGATCTCACGACGACCCCCACCAACGACTCGAGGAGAACCTGGTCGTCGTATTTGTGTTCGGGCGGAACGACTCCCGCGGCGAGCAAGCACCCACGTTCTGGATCAGAAGAGAAGCTGGGAATGACCAATGCCAGCCGGCGGGTCAGACGATTGTCGGACGAGAAAGAGATTCCTTTTTTAACTCGACGCCACCGATCCGAGTTGATAGCGGATGCACGCAACTTTCAACGGCGAGAGGCTGGGGTGATGGTGGTATTGCAGGCAGGAATGAAAGAGACGTGTTTCACACGGAGACAGGCTCGGAACACAGTCTTCCAGAGAAGTGTCGAGCCAGAGAAGAGGAGAGGAAAGTGAAAGAGATAGGGAGACTGAGGGTGAGAAGATATCAGAAATATAGGCGAGTGGTGGGATTCCAGGTCGGGGAATTTGATCGATAGATGTCAAATCGATAGGAGATAAGGAAGCAGGTGGAGAAGAATGGGAGAGGAAAAGGAAGACGAAGGAGAGATAGGATGAAGGGGGAACAGGAGAAGAGAAGAAGAGAATTGAAGTAGAAGTTTGAAGCCGAGAGATGGAAGAATGGAACGGGGGAGGAAGGGGGAGAAGAAGAGAAGAAGAATGAATGGATGGATGGATGGATGGATATCTTGAAACCGGTCCAGGGTCTCTCTTCAGAGAAGCTCTGGCCAGGATGGATGGGTTTAGCCCCGTGAGTTTAGTTGACTTAGTGGCCCTTAGTTCGGTGGAGGCCGGTGGAGCCCTAGGCATCAGTATTTACTTTGGTATCGTCGTATTAATCGCGTTCAATTGCTGGGGAGTTCTTGGGTCGTCTCGGCTGTGATCCTTCCATATGAGCATATGTACTATGTTTCGTCCCCGGTCTTGCGGTAGTAAATCAGTCAACAGTCAACAGATAGAATCATTGAATAGCCTACAGAGCACCCAAAGCTACGATGCTCACTCTCTCGGCAGTCACTACGGAGTAGATCAAATAATACAGGTGGATATCGACCCATAGCAACTTTAATCCCTACAACGAGTATCTCCGAAGTAGAGCCAGCCTATGGTCCACCATCCGCCGGATCCATGGCAGGGAACAGCCACTCGGCGGTGTCGTGGCTTGCCTTGTCGGCATAAAACCCCGTGCCCATAATAATAATGCTCCAGGGGGGCCCCTCGGCGCCAACAACCAAGACAGTTAGTGAGGTCCCTGACTGGTACGTGTCCCTGTCGTCAGCTGAATAACCCATTCTCCATCGACTGCGCCATCAACGGTTGTTCGCCGGTGATTTCGGTGGCCGAGGACCGACTCGAGCTTGTATCCGCATTACCCGGCAGGGGTTCGTACAATACCATACGAAAGACGACGATTCATCCAAGTACCTGCTAGGTATTTAGTATCCTGCACCATGATATCGTCCTGGTGTAAACTGTAAACTGTCTTGTATCATCTGCCTTAATTACTACTTCCATGAAGTAGAGACAAAAATAGATTGATAATGCGCCTCGGTCTCCATATCCCTAAATAGATGCACTATCTGCTCTGTCCACGTCTTGGCTCCAAATCGCCTCGGTGGGAGCCGCGACGTTGATCAATACTCCGGACTATCAGCCCGACTATCCATCACTCGTGCTGGTTCATCGTTACCCGACCCGGTAAAGTGCCCCTGAATTCCACGAAATCCGAGCAAACAGCAAAGGCCGAGCCTTACGGACAAGCTTTTAGCCACAGGGGCCTGAAACCGTCCTTCTTTATCCTGCCTTTCTACTGGTCCAGTTCAGGGATCTGTTCGTGTCCAACTTCCCTTCTTATGAACGGCGCATAAGTGTCCCTTCTGGTGACCAAATTTTCTCCTCGTGGTCAAACGTACCAGATTTCAGAATTACGGAGTAGGGTGGCTTTTTTTTTTTTTCCTTTTTCTTTTTTTCCCTTGATTCCCTTTCATTAGCGCTCTTTGCCCCTCCGAATCCGGAATAGGAATTCTCCTCCGTGCCTCGGGGTTAATGGTCCAAGCGAGCATCATCGAGGGTACACACATACGGAGTGCGCAGATCAGAATTCGTGATATTAGTCACCGGTCAGGTGTCAGTGGTGATAGCACCGGCATACGTAGGTTGCTGACACGGTTCCGCCGGCATCGCGGTGGGGACGCAAATAGGACGCTTGTTCATAGGCTGGGTTCAACAGATACACTCTGGGTCGCTAATTCTTGTTTTCTCTAGTCGCCGTGCTAACGTACTACTATACCATCGCGGACGTATACTATACCCCGATATTCTGTAAGCCAGCTCTCCCATTCGTCCACCTGAAATAGGGATTTACTCCGTATGTTCTTGGGGCAGTGTTTATACCAAGAATATAGTAGACCGCCACAACGAACCGGACAATAGTATTGTTGCATACGTATGTGCGAAACTCAGTGCCGGGACGTGGCGCTAGAAACGGCTGAGGCTGTCAAATCGTAGAGGTATTCCCTTGCATGGGTCAGAGATCTCTATCAAGTATAGTAAATATCATTCGGTGGCCGCTGTCGTCAAGTCAAAGTCGCAAATGTGACTATGCTACCAAGGGACATGACGCACGCCAGAAGTTCCATGTCACTGTCAAGGATACACCTCCACTGGACCCCTCCCCATCTGACCCGTACGCACTAGCGTTCGTACAAACAGACGAGTAGGTCGACTGACCGAGAGACGTCCGAAATGACAAGCCACCGCAAGGCTGGGCTGCGTGCATACGTATTGTGTCAACGTCGTCGAGCAACGCACACCTCCGCAAGTGGGCTGTGCCGACGCACTTTGCCTTCGGCGAGAGGAACGCCGGCGCCAGATCGACAGCCAGATATACCAACTCCCGGATAGTCTCCGTTCTATTCGCCGGAGCTGGCAGGCGCAACGATGGAGCTTTCATCATGAGAAGGCTTGGCACTGATCCTCCTGTCCCAAACGTGTAGATTGATATCGTGGTTCCGCTCCATGGAGATAGTACCCAGCTCGGTAGTCCACGTATGCACTCTATCTTTGACTACTAACTACTAGGAGTAGGGAAAGTGGCTCAGTCCACCGGTCAGACTAGCTGCCCTACCCATGTACATACCACCTACACCTACTGCACTCTAATTAGCATGTGGGCTTTAGTATGCTGTTCCCTCCACCCTCCTCGATCATACGTGTCAGTTCCGGTTTTGCGCCGTCCCTCGATTGGTCGTCGCCGGGCTTTTCTGTAGGCGGATTGCGCTGAGATGCGCGGTCGATGTGATTCCATGCAGGATATATGAGGATGGAGTGGTGGGGACTGCTATCGATGCATAGCATACAGATACAGAAATGCAGCTACCTTGGAGCATACCCATCCATCAGAGCCAAGTCGGAGATAAAGCAGATACAAGCTTTGGATGACACCCGACCCGTGGACAGCGATAATACTCGATACCATACGCGTATGGTAAGGTAAACCGTACAGTAGGGCACGGTCTGACAGCACGGAGACCTATCCGAGAAAGGGCTGAGACACCAAGCGTCAGCGAAGATGCTGATCAGCCAGTCCTGGGCCTGGCCCAGTACGGGGCGATCTGGGCTTGCAGGGCGGGCAAGTGTATACGACGATACCGGGCTTGGATGGGGAAGGGTTCCAAGCGATGGTGGGAAGGCTGAAATCCCCTAGGGCGACGGGGCCGGGGACGTGATGGAGCCAGAACCTGCGCTAGCTCTCTTGGTGCTGTTCCTCCGGATGCATCTGGATAATTATTTTTGTGGATTATTGTGCTCCTGGGAGTAATCCTATCCTCCTCCCCTCTTTCTGACCCAGGTCCGTCTGGGCCGTTCGGCACAGGAGCTCCGTAGTCTGAGACTAAATGTGAGACTACTCCAGGTCCCTACAGTAGCTTGATCCTTCAGGGCCTCCTGCACCCTGTATTTGCAGCCTCGTCGTATCCGTATCTGCGGTGGTTATTATCAGTTTGGCTCTTTGGATTGCAAGTGGAATCTGTACGCTCCACTTGCACGCCGAATCCTCCTTGTTCCCCAGGCTGATGCACTAGCCGCTAATCACGTACTCCGTATATCCGCTGCACCGAACACTCAGGAGAAGCTAAGAGGGGCCATAGGTAGTTTTCACCCAGGGACAGCCTGTGGAGTTCGCTCATGGTGTGGTATCGGCAGATGTCCCCATCCGTATCAGTGATGGTGATCGGGGCTTCGGATGGAACTGGCCGAGACTGGGTTGCTTTGTCAGCGGAGATGACTGACTCCGAAAAAAAAATAAAATTTAATAAAAAAAGTATAAACGTAAAAATAAAGGTAAATAAAAAAATGAACGGTCGTTTTCCTGGTCCAGATCGACGAGAACAGTCCCAACAATACTCTTGAGCTTATATCCTTCTCTGCTATACTCCGTCGAAATTTCGAGATGCTGTTCTCCTACCTCTGGATATCACGGGATTTGCTACCTGACCCGAAATCCCTGACTAGACCCCAATGGCCGGTTGGAGACTAGTAGATCCCTGTCTAGCAACGCCCAAGGAACCCGCGCATGAGACTAGGACAAAATACAGGGAATCCCCAACAAGTTGACGCCAGGGCCTGAAACGCGGAACGTCGAACATGCAGCCAATAGCATAATCTTAATTCTTCTTCGGCCGATTTCTTTGCTTGTTTGGCTCTTACTATGACGCGCACAGGGTCCAGAAATCGTTGAGTCGTGTTTGCAAAGTGCAGACCAACACAAACAAGGCGTTATCGAAGGATCAGCTGCGCATGCATGTTGCTTGTGGACGGACCCTGGTCAAGACACAGCCATGAAACGACAGCTGTGTACGGAGTACTTCGTAAGGGCTGAGCAACGGCCGAACTTCGCCCATACCGGACGTAAAAATCTACTATACGGACTGGGCAACGCACTGGTCGATCCTGCATGGCTACGGAAATATCCCGTGCAGACCTACTTAGTCGTGAAACAGCCACTCCGAGTCCAGACAAAGACGGATAGTGTGTTGCGTTGGGGAGATAGTTGTGATAGTTGTCATGGCTGTGTAGACCATAAAACATGACGGTCGAATTGGCGATAATGTGTGTGCGTATGCGACTCGAAGTCGATACTGACTCAATAATCATGTTCCGTAGTGATACGGAGTAGATCTTCAGGGTCCGAAAAGAAGGTTTTTGGGGCCCGGAAACGGGAACCTTAGGGTACGGAGTACGTCGGTACCATACTTACTTACAGAGGACATACCTCACCCAGCTTACGTACATCATGCCTCGACACAGCTGGGTCGGTACTGTCCATGAGCCGTCTTGCCGGTATTTTTATTTCTGTTTTCCATCCATCTTTACTTGTCCGTTTCGGACGAAGAAAAAAATCTCGTCCGGTAGATTGATAACTCGACCACTCGAATAAGGTGCAGTCCGAGCCCAACTCCTCTGGATAAAATGGCAATTCGCTGTCGCGTGCGTCGTCTATCTTACTCGATGTGGAATAGAGTAAACAACCGTGGGCAGATGATACTCCTACCTAGTAACCATCTCTGCGCATATACCTCTTGATCACTTAACAGACTAACAGACTACCATACGATAAATCTGGTCTACCATCCCATTATCGCAACCGACTCAAATACCAATTTTAAGGCCTCGTCATCCACGACGTATGCAGTGGGGTCTGGCCATGCCCGGGTTAGTATACTAGATCCGTCCGAGATACGACTCCGACGCCACAGGGTTCGTCCTGACGCAGACGGAGACTGCGTACGCCGCCCCAACGCCAACATGCCCAATTCCCCGTCTATCTAGGCTTTTCTTTAGCTCAGGGCTAAGCGTTCGGCTAGCGCTGCCATCCTATCGTACGTAAGCCTGTCCACAGGGCTGTCGCACGCAGCTCAGGGAGCCAGCTAGCTCCATCTTCTCGTGCCCCTCTCCCCTCCGCCCCATTTGCAAGGCAGATTTCTACATTGCGCCCTCATGTGGTCATGGTGTATGAGAAGCTGATTGAGGCGCATTGTATGCCTCGCTGGTCTTCTACCGGTAAGCACGATCAATAAGCGTGATATGATAACTTTCTTGTCGGCTTCCAGGGACTTACGTAGCTGCATACGAATGCTCGCGCGGACGGCCGGTGGGGCCGGCGCCACGGCGCGTGAGGCAGGGTCGTCGACAGGACTGTACACGGCGTAGCTAGGGGACTCGGGCTTAGATGTTGGCCTCGATTCAGTGGCTTCGCTCTGCGATGGACGTGTGTCGCGGCTGCTTGCTCTGCCGACAGAATGATAGATTGACGAACATGTACTGGCACCATGGGCAATTGTTGCCAAGCCGGCATTTCCGCCTCACGAGTGTCGGGTCAACCCTCGCCAATGCTGTTGTATACAGAACCAAGTGTTACGCGAACATTCAGCTGTCAACGCAGACGACAATCCCCCGCGAGTAGCCTGTGGACACGCACGCTTCGGCCAAGATCATCCCGCCGTCTTCCCAACTGGTCACCATCCGACCCGATCTGGAACCATATCGGCACATGCAGTCGAGGACTTTGGCCCTCGTCGTGACGACGACGACGACGCCTGCTGGGAGCGCCATCTCTCTATCATGCACCCCTACGTATGGCTGCAAGGACCGGATTAGGTCTGACGATCTCTTCGCTAAGCTTCAACTGGCAAGGCACTATCCTAGCGTGTGGTAAAAAGGCCTGGCTACCGTCCTTAAAGTCTTGGCTACGCGTAATGCCGGCCACGCATTGTGAAGGATTGGACTCGAATGCTCGCTCTGGATTGCCTCTTTGTTGGGTGATATGTGCTGGGGCGATGACTACCCGCTGAGTCGACCGATGGTCAATTAATCTGCCACCGTCCAGGAGTACTAGGCCTAAGCCACGAGAATATGTTCCCCGGGGAAAGGGGGTCCAAGAGTGGGTGTAGTTAGTTGCTGGAAATGAGGGAGTCCCTTGGCGTTGTCGGGATTTGGGAAGAGGTCCATATCACGCGGCGTCTTCAAACAGCAAAGAAGAGACGCAATAAACGGGGAGACTGAGTTCTTAGAATGTAGTTGTCAATCGGGGATCAAATGGTTTGAATGAGCAGCAAATGATCTTTCATGTATTCATAAGTCATGGCTCGATGACATGCACCTTTGTCGTAAAATAACAATCCACACTTGTCTTCGCACCTGCCCGCGCATCACCGTCAGTCTCCTGTCTCCTGGCATAGTATGCCAGTACATTGGAAAGACTCATATGTCCAATGAAGTATACACAGCTGCATGACCTCCCAGTCCTACGTTCTGTGCCCAGCTAACAGATGGACAATGATAGATATCACCGTGATCTCAAACCAGAACTCGCTTATGTTCCCCCTTCTCCTGCATCTCCCGCAACACCCTCTCCGCAGTTCTCGTCGCTTCCATTCCGGCCGGTGCTCCGCAATATACAGTGGAATGGATAATAGCTTCTCGAATCTCGAGTTCACTCAGGCCATTGTTGATCGCACCACGAATATGCACCGCTAGTTCCGGTGTGCGGTTCAGCGCGGTCAACAGGCCGATGTTGAGGAGACTGCGCTGCTGACGACTGAGACCCTCGCGATTCCAAACGTTGCCCCAGGCCCATTCTGTGACCAGGTCTTGCATTGGGCGAGAGAATGCATTCGAGTTAGAGGACAGGGAGCGTTCAACGTGTTCACTGCCCAGGACCTCTTTGCGGGTCTGAAGGCCTTTGTTGTAGGTCGTGACTTGAGGCACAGCAAGCACTTCCTGTTGTACGGGTTCTTGGGGGCCTTCCAGGTTTTTGGCATTCTGCGCCTTCTTGGCCTTGGCTTTGGCTTTCCGGGCCTTCTTCTTCTTGTTCTTCTTCTTTGTGGAGCCGTCATTAGGAGCCGATGCAGCTTCAACAAGAGAGACCTGGCCCGAATCGGTGTTAGGGTCCTGTGCTCCAGCGTCGTCTCCAATATGAAGGTTCTCGAGGAACTGATTGGCCTGCGCAATTGCGGCTTGATCAGAAACATCCGGCTTCATCGTCTCCTCCAGCTTGTCCTGAGACATGGCATTGGCTAGACACAAGTCAGCAGAAAGTTGGAAGAATCAACAATGAGGCAATTGATCGGTTTATAAAAACATGAGCTGGCGCCAAAGGAAGACCGGTGCGCCCATACTCCCCCGCGACCAGGCAACAAAGAAAGCACCAGAAAAAGGAAAAGAACAAAGTACCAGGTTCATTCTGAGAAGTGGCCTCGGACTCAGCGCCATTGACTTCAGGTTGTATCTGGGCGTTGGTGGGAGGGACCCAGCCCACATGAGTGTCGGGACTGCATGTATGCTCGGGTTTGTACTCGTTGACCTGTGCCTGCACTGTGTCTCGACGCACGTACAGACGCACTCGATAGGGACATCCCCGACCACTAAGACAGCGGGTGAAGAATCTTTTGTGGTCAGATTTGTCGACCCGAAAAGACTGTTGCTGGTCGATGGTGTGCTGGATCAATGCGGCTCGTCCCTCCTCCAACGAGGGGAACTTCAGGCCTCGGCGCCACTTGATATCGGGTTGGGAAGACATCGGAATGATCGATCGAGGTGAGCCCGAGTCAGCGGCTGGCTCAATTGGAGGCGGAAAATGCAGCACGAGGAGAGTTGTGCAGATGGGGAAGTGACGGAATGGATGGAATTATGGCAGGTCGAAGTTGTTCCCTGCCGCCTTCCGATTGGGCCCAACCTCCTCGTTTACACCTTTCCTCATCTGGACTATTTACTCCTTCTACACCTTTCTTCTATCCTACTGTCACTCTTCACGGGGACCACAATCCTATCTACAGGGTCGGTCTACAGGGTCAGTCCTTTCAAGGGAACATATCCGATGAGCGCCGTTGTCTGATCCCTACGGCTGAGCTGCGAGCATCAAGGGTGGTGTACCAGCCCCTGCGCTTTAGGAGATATCCCACATCGACAGGAACATTCCTGGTGGCTTCATCCCGCTTCATTAACCTCCTACATGGCCCTGATAAAGGGTGGCGATAAGAAAGTACGCGACGTGTTAAGCTCGGGCCTGGGGTGACTGGAATGCGGGTGGGATGCGCTCCTTGCTCGCATCCCTATGTCTGCCCTATGTCTTATCTGCTTTGCTCATGACCGCACAAGTGACAGCAGACTCCTAGGGGTGTAATAGGAATGTGATCTTCCATCGCACCGCCTCCCTTGGCTTCAAAATAGGAGCAGCATCTTTTCGCCGTGGTCATAGATCGCACCTGTCAACACACTGCTGTCTTCGCAGATAGAGACTACGGGCCAATAACGAGACCAATCTTTACTGGAATTTCGAGCCAGCCCAAAAAATCCGAGCATTCGAGTATCCAGACCCATGGTACCGCAAGAACTCGGAGATCTGCTGCCGCAACGACCGCTCATTCCACATGGCGGCAGCGCCGCCCTTGGAGATTCCAGGGAGCTATCGAGGGTGTGCATATATAAAGAACACTCCTCTCACGGACAGTCTCATTCATTTTCGATACTGATCATCATATCTATTGAATCTACCTGTATTGAAGCCATTGAACCGAGCACATCGCATCACATCAACAGAGCAGCGATCGCATCCAAGCAGCATGTCTGTTACCAAACCCATATCCCTCATTTGCCTCGTTCTATCACTGCTGGCCCTCTCCTCAGTCAGCAGCGCCTACCCCATTCAGAGATCGAACGAGCCCAATGTTGCATCGCGATCGCTATCTCTACGCTCTCCAAACCCGGTATGTCAATGCGATCGTCGCAGATGCTCCAAGCCCAACTCACTAACCCATTTAAACAGAGGTTGATGCCCGCCGACGACAGTGACAGTGGCCAGAAGTACGATGACGTGCGCGGTGACTTTTTCACCCATCTTCTGAGCGCCCTCGGACTGGAGGAGCTCAGCAACCTCAATCACCTTGAGAACTGGAAGGATGAGACACAGCCCGCCGATCCCAAAAAGAATACCGATCGAAACGACAAGGCCTCGCCTACGGAGAACACCACGACACACGCACCAGATAGCTTTGAACATGACAAAGAGGAAGCCTTGCGCAGCCCGGTAAAAGATCCACTTGGCTACGCCAGCGATTTATTGGACCTGGTGTCGGGAGAGATAAAAGAGGCTATAGATTCTAGCGATGAACGCACCCTGAACTAAAGAGCCTGTCATCTTCTTAGGGAGGAGATCGGTTACTTGTTTCATATTCTAGCCATTCTGTGTGATTACTGCGATTTGGTGTTTTGGCCAGCGGGACATGAGTGACGATGGCAAAATCGAAAGGCGACTGTATGATGAAACTGTTCCAGCATTTATAAGATATGTATAATATTCCAAAAGTTTGGTTCTCCCAGACGGTCGGTCTCCGTGGTAAATCCACCTAAACTCCGGGATATGTTAGGATTTCCGTAGATCGACATCATTCTAAAATCCATTTATCCCCGCGGTGGAGGTCTCCAGTCCGCAACATTGGAAGATGGATGGAATCTGGACGAAAGTGGACAGTCTCCGAAGAGCCGGTGATGGATTATTTAACCACCTCCTGCCGCGGTCTTCCTCTTCCACTTCTATCTCCAACGACACCTTTACCAGCACTCCCTCCCATCCCATATCCTAACAAACGCAACGCATCCAAACACAACCAACATGCCTGCGCTCGTTGATCGCGAAGTCGGCCCAACAGGCTATGGCTTGATGAGTGCGTCCATCCTCCCCGCCGTGGGGCAATCCTCCCTGCGCCGTGATCTGTCTGATGGCTAACATGCACCAGGAATGACCTGGGTTCCGCAGCCTCCTCCGCAGGAACAGTGCTTCGACGCCCTGAACACCGCTCTCAAGCTCGGCGCGAATTTCTGGAACGCCGGCGAGCTCTACGGTACCCCGGAATACAACTCCCTCCACCTGCTCAACAAGTACTTCACGGCGCACCCCGATAAGGCCAACGAGGTCGTTCTCAGCATCAAAGGCGGCCTGAAGGTCGGCCAACTCGCGCCGGACGGCTCGGAGGCAAACATCCGGCGCAGCGTGGACGAGTGTCTGCGGGTGCTGGATGGGAAGAAGACGATTGACATTTTCGAGTGTGCGCGGCAAGACCCCAACACGACCGTCGAGCAGACGGTCACGATTCTTGCGCAGTTGAAGAAGGAGGGTAAGATCGGTGGTATTGGCCTCAGCGAGGTGGATGCGGACACCATCCGGCGAGCGTAAGTGTCTCCCTACATTCTACAGTATCTTCCTACGCAGTGTTCGTTGGGTTCTAACAAAAGGGCGAAAACAGACACAAGGTCCACCCCATCGCAGCAGTCGAAGTCGAGCTCTCCCTCTTCGACACGACCATTCTCAAGAATGACGTCGCAAAGACCTGCGCGGAGCTCAACATCCCCGTTGTCGCGTATTCCCCCTTGGGCCGTGGCGTGTTGGCGGGCGCCTTCACAAGTGCGTCTGAGATCCCCGACGGCGACTTCCGCAAGATCTTGCCCAAGTTCCAGGACGAGGCCATGAAGCAGAACATCAAGCTCGTGGACGAGGTCCGGGACCTGGCGGCGCGCAAGGGCGTCGCGCCGGTCCAGATCGCGCTCGCTTGGATCTTGACCCTCAGCGGTCGGCCGGGAATGCCCACCATCATCCCCATCCCCGGTGGTACTACGTCCGACAAGGTCACGCAGAATTTGCAGGGCGTGCCTCGTCTGACGGATGAGGAGATGGCGGAGATTGATGCTATTTTGGACAAGAACGAGGTCGTGGGTGCGCGGTACTGAAGGCTAGACCATGTGTGGCTTTTTGGTTGCATTATACATTGGGATGGTTGTGATTTAACGATATTTATTAATACTATAACGGATCGAACATAGGACGTCCAAGATATGCTATCGCGGTTGGTATCTAGATTCTATTCAGGTCAGCGATGTTCACCTGAGGATGTGTGGATGGTAGAATAAGAAATAGAAGTCAGATCAAGTGTAGAAGAGTCAACATGCGGTCTCACACAAGAGGAGATCGTCCGAATTGCAGAATTCTTGATAGAATCATCATGCAAGCGAGGGGAAAGAGAGAGGTCGGACTCACTCTGTAGTCAGTAAGTCGTAATATTAGATTAATTTGACCGGATCCATGTCAGAACCGGTATGCATGAATACCCGCCCTCCTCGGTTGAAAGAAGAGCAGTGGAGAGTGCAAGAGAATGAAAGAAAGAAGAAACAAAATCGGCGGAAGAGGAATTATTAAGGATAGCCTCAATCACGTGCCGTGGGCGCATACAGTACTCGACCGCGCATGATTCCCATCCATCAACGCTTCACGCTTGCGCAACCCAGGCCCTCCAGCCCCAATTCACGTCCCTTGTTTCTGAGCCTGCCCCTCTCATCTCCCTCTCCTCCTTGACGTTTCCCCCCAATGGCCGAGTCCCCTGGTTCTCCTCTCTCATCAGTCGCCTCCGACGACATGTCGGACCGCGAGGACCCCAAGCAGGGCTTCTCGCCCTCAGCGTCAAACCTGCCTCCTTCCAAGCGCCGTCGCACCGGAGCCGCATCGTGGGATCGCAATACTCCCGTCTCGACGACCTTCCAGGATGACCTCCCTCCACCCTCCCCCTCCAGCTCCATCTCCTCAGACACCTCCGGCGAAATCCCCAACTCCCCCGTCACCCTGTCTCTGATCGGCGCCGCCATCGACGAGGACTACAGCGGCAAAGGCAGCGATCAAGTCACGACGTGTCAGTGGGATGGCTGCAGCGCCGGCGACTTTGGCAACATGGACGATCTGGTCCAGCACATCCACAATGAGCACATCGGCACCCGACAGAAGAAGTACTCCTGCGAGTGGATGGACTGCAGTCGAAAGGGTCAAACGCACGCCAGCGGCTACGCACTGCGCGCTCACATGAGGAGCCATACTCGAGAGAAACCCTTCTACTGCACGCTACCGGGTGAGCATGGCCTCCTTTCGCCCCAGAAACATGTCTCCGCATGGTGCTCGGCTCTGACCACATATAACTAACCCACATCCCCATCCCCAGAATGCGATCGGAGCTTCACCCGCTCCGACGCCCTCGCCAAACACATGAGAACCGTCCACGAGACCGAAGCCCTCCGCCCGTCCGACCCCGTGCCCAAACATCACAACGCACCCCCTTCCGTCGCGGGTACGCCCGCCGGCACGCCAGCCGGGAAGCTCCAACGCATCAAGCTGAAGCTGTCGCATCCGCCGAAAGACGAGGCCGACCAGTACAGCGAAAGCGCCAACGAGACCGCCGGCACCGATGACCTCGACGAGTTCGAGATCCCCGAGTTCAGCCCCGAGCTGGGCTTCGACGAGCACGAGATGAGGATGCGTCCGCAAGACCTTTACCGGCTGCTACGACGGCAGATCCACTGGGCCGAGAAGGAAGGCCTGGGCCTACGCGACGAATGGAATAAGATCCGACCCAAACGGAAGCAGGCGTGGCTGGAGAAAGAGGCCATATTTGACGACGTGATTGACGCGCAGTTGCGGCTGTTCACCCTCCTCATGGAAAGTGAGTCCGCCCCAGCTAATGCGACCAACGGTGTCGACAAGTCTCAGACACAGCACACCGGGTCCAACGGTGTAGAAACAGATGCGAAACAGACCGCCGTCTCGGCGTCTCCTCCATGAGTCCGGTCTCGTCTTTCCGTCGGTCTCCTATGTCGCTTTCTTTTCTTCGCCTCGCTTCCCATCCATACTATGCCATATATGGTTGCTGGGGCCTTTTCTTCTATTGTTCAGACTGTTTAATAGGGTCTTGTTCTCCCTACTTCTCTATCTTGGCCCCAGGGGTATGATTTGAGTCACGGTTTATGCATTCATCTTTCCAGCAATTTTCTTTCAGCCACATGGGTGTCAGTCTGTTCTACTATTTGTATTCTATGACACGGTAATTCGACTTTTTCTGCACGGTACATAGGCGTAATGTCATCCTTGGTTCATATGAAGCAATTCACCTACGTTCTAGACTACGCGAATTGGTTGTAAGTAGACTCGGATCAAGGACTTTGAATGCCTCGAGCTGCTGCATTGTTTGGAACAAGATATACAGGTTCTCGGCAAAGCAATCCTTTTTTCATGACCAGGCTCCAAGGGAGAACCGCTTAAGCGTCTGGCAGCAAACAACGAAGCGAGGCCCTACACTCCAATATTGGGGGGTCCAAGGGCAGAAATATGGAAACAACAAAAAGCCAAGGCCCATCGTTCCAGGCTCCTGGGAGAAATAAAGCCAAAATATGTCATGCAATCCACTCGTGGTCAACACCCTTTCATAGATCATACCGGACGCCGTCGCCATGCTTTCCCAATGTGATGCACATATTTACCACAGGAAAAAGAAAAATGTTTAAAAGAAATGAAGTATGAACTCCCATAGGCGCAAAAAGGTGAAATCATCAATGCTTCCGCTGTATATGCGACAAATGCCAGATCTAATTCCCATTCGAAGCTGGCTTAGGTTCAGCAGCATCTTTCTTCAGAGCAGCTGATAGCTTTTGGTACATATCTCGGAGTTTTGCTCCTCCTGCTTCCTTGTTCGGCCAGTAATGGACCGAGACATAGTTCCTGTTCACAGGTCAGCGATCAAGCCATCATGTACCTTGCATATTAAACGAACCATAGTCGAGTCTCCAGGGAGGGCGTGCCGTGTTGCTGCAATGTGTCGCTAATAAAGTCGCCAACCGTGTGAAGCAATTTACGTAGCTCAGCTGCTCGTTCAGCCTTATTCGGGATATTTTCCTTGGTGGTGGTCGAGACTTGTTTCAGCTTCTCACGGATCGGCCGGAAGAACTGGCGAGCCATATCTTCCTTGCCAGAATGACCATTCTCGCTGATCTTGCGCCTCCGGATATCTTCACTCGAAACATCTGAAGTTCTATGGCGACTCCGCTCGCCATCGTGCACGGATCTCGGGCGTGAGTCATGGCTCGGCGTGTGATGCCGCTCAACACTGTCACGCGCGCCATGTGTGTGTGAGCGCTGTCGAGAACGTTCGGGTTCACGGTGACCTTTGCGAATCGAAGGCGCTGGTGAAGCAGATACGCTGGCACCAAGGGGCCGAGAACCCTTCCGGTTGTTGCGGTGGTGGTTCTCAACAGCCCTCTTCGCAGTAACATTGGCGCCGTTGGTAACTTTGTCCCTCAAAACGGATAGTAGGTAATCCGCTCGTCGAACAAGGTGAACAGCCCCAGGAGATTTTGTCGCCTTGTCTTCGGCATTCGCTCGCTCCGTCTTGCGTTCCACTCGGTGCTCTTCAAGGAAGAACTTATCCCCAAGTTCGAGATCGGTATCATCTCGGATTTGTGTCCACGCCCCGTAGCCGTGCCGGGCAATTCCGACACAAAGCATTCCGTCTTCTCGTGCTCCCCAAGCACAGCTATAGTCAGCGGCTTTGGTCGCCTCGGGGACGCGGAAGTTTCTGAAGTCAGACACCGCAGCTGTCGCTTCTCTGAGTATGCGCATCTCATTTGGGCGCTCGACAATGGTATAAGCGTTCAGTCGCTTGACACCATGAAGATCAAATAACACGGCCTTCTTCTCTTTCTTCGTTGGCATTTTACCAGCTTGTTCAAGGGCCTCCATCTTTTCGACGTCTGCTCGAACGAGCTCAGCAGCCTTCGTAGTGATCTCCCGCAAGGCAGCACGGACAACCTCCCTGTCACGATCGAGGAGACGTGCCTCGCGAATGACATCCTCTTCGCGGTCGTTGATGTCACCATAACGCAGGAAAGCACGAAGAAGGTGACGATACTCTTTCTCGATAAGAGGTCTTTTAGCGTCCAGTTCTTTTGTATCAGACTCTTCGCCGTCATCCATGCTAACTTGGACCCTCGCCCGTCGCTTAGCCTTTCGCTCTTCTCGAGAATCTCTGTCTTCTCCTGGAACATTTCGTTTGCGCGGCCGATTTTGCTCAATGACTTCAGCGAGGTAGCGCTCATCGGCTTTCTTCTTCTCTTCAGCTTTGATCTCTTCAAGCTGCTCCTTGGGGATGATATCGTCCCAGGTGAGATCGTCGACCTTAATATCAACATATTCGAAAGCCTTCAAGAATTCCTCACCACCGTCGGCTTGGATTTCCTCGGCTTGTTCAGTTTGATGCAGCTCGGCATTTGCAAGCACAGAGTCAATATCGAGCTGTTCCAGTTTCTCTTGGTTGCCGGTCTGCTCGAACATCCTCTGGCCACGACGCTTGAGAATGCGCGAGATATCCTCCGTGGAGTTTGGTTCGCTAACGGAGATACCGCTGCGGGCCATCTTATTCTGGATCTCGGAAGCTTCCTTGTCTGTAACACCACGCTGAATGGTGATAAATTCGAGGAGAAGTTTGTTGCGAGCTCTTTCAATGACTTCTTCTTCCACCGTGTCTTTAGAGACCAGACGGTACACACTGACTGGTTTTGTCTGTCCAATCCGATGTGCTCTGGCCATCGCTTGAAGATCCGCTTGAGGGTTCCAATCAGAATCAAACAGGACAACCGTATCAGCGGTCATAAGGTTGATGCCGAGACCACCGGCACGAGTGGAAAGAATGAAAGCAAAGTCACTGCTGCCAGGAGCGTTGAAATGCTCAATAGCAAGACGACGAGACGCAGCAGCAATGGTTCCGTCGAGACGCTGGTATTGATAACCGCGGAACTCCATGTATTCGCCAAGTAGGTCCAGCATCTTCACCATCTGACTGAAAATCAACACACGATGGCCATCCCTCTTGAGCTTTGCCAGAAGCTGGTCGAGGAGCATCATTTTACCACTGCTAGTGATCATGGCACGAAGAATGTCTTCACGTCGAGTACTACCTTCGAGAATTCTTGCCTCGGCATTGGGGAACATAAAAGGATGGTTGCTGGCCTTTTTCAGTTCCATCATGATGTTCAGGAGGGATTGCTTCTGGCCCTTGGTGCCCTCATTCAATGCAGCGTAGTTCTTGGTAAGAATGTTTTTGTAATACTCAAGCTGGATATCAGACAGCTCCACTCTGATAATCTTCTCGGTTTTAGGAGGAAGATCCGACTCAACCTTGGACTTCGTTCGGCGCAGCATGAAAGGCTGGATGGCCTTCGTCAATTCTGCAAGTTTCTGAGAAGCGGCCTCGGCGTTCAGGTCCATATCGACATCGATGTCAACCAGTCCAGGATTGAGGAAATCCAGGAGGGCGGAAAGTTCGGCGAGGTTGTTCTGGATTGGGGTGCCAGTGATGAGAAGTCGGGCAGGAGATCTGAATTCGAGGAGCTTCTGGTAAAGCTGAGACTCCCGATTCTTAAGACGATGGGCTTCGTCAACGGCCATAAACTGCCACTTGAATTGGCTCAGAAAAGACGAGTCCAACAAAACATATTCGTAGGTCGTAAGAAGGACGTTAAACTTGGGACGCTTTGGGTTGCCATCAATCATTAACTCATGCTCCCGAAGAACATTGCGAGCAGCTTCGTTGCCATTGTAGACGATGTAATTAAGATCAGGTGTCCAGTTGTCAAAGGTGTCAGCCCAAGACGGCATGGTTGAGAGGGGAACGACAACGACGAAGGGGCCTTGCTGACGTCTAACATGGCGAAGCCAGCTGATGAAGGCAACCGTTTGGACGGTTTTGCCCAGGCCCATTTCGTCGGCAAGAACGACATTACGGTTCTTGACCCAGTTGAAAGCCATGAAGTTGACTCCTTTGACTTGGAACTCTTTCAGCTCACCATTCTGCACAAAGGTAGGAGTGCCCTTGATCGGTTCGAATGGCTTTCGTGTGGCAGGGTTGGACTCCGTCTTGTCGGAAATAGGGGGGCGTGAAGACCGGTCTAGATAGCGATCTATTTCGCGCTGGGCGATTTCACTAACAAGGTCTTCCGTCTCCCACGTACACGAGTCGTAGAAGAGGCGTTTCCATTTGACGAGGTATTCGGTGCCCTCATCACCTTCGCGCATCGCAATCACTCTCTCCACATGCTTATAGTCCTCGATAGCTTCTACATCTCTTTCGCGATCAAGGTTCCACTTCTCCTTGTCCTCTGGGGCTACATCATCTTCCAGCCTCAGACGGATCTCTTCGTACAGGACTTTGCGGACGTAATTGTCCAGCCGGCGCGTGCTGCGACAGTTGGCAAGCGTCTCGCTGGTTTCCCAGGTTGCATGATAGTGGGATTTCCCTTGCCATTTGATGTAGTATTCAAAGTCGTGACGGCCGAGCTCGGGACTACTGGGATCTACACCAGCTTTGAGGCGATGGTTGAGCACAACATCAACGGCAGGGCGATCATCTTCCACGGTATTCACCCAGTAGTTCTGCGTCAGTTCTTCCGCATCATCCTCAAACATAGAGTCATCGTCGTCCTCGTTGTAATTGGAGACTCTAGAAGCGTTCCGGGTGGAGAAGCGGACCTCGGCATGCGAAGGAGGGTTGTTGAGGGATGTCTGCAGCAGTCGTCGCCGTTTCGCCTTGCTCGAACGAGCACGGCTAGGTCCATATTCATCGCTATCTGATTCATCGGAGAACGATTGGGAGAACGAGCGGGTCGCCGAGCGGGATGGACGTTTGGAGGATTGTTGAGAGACCGCCGCGCGTCGTCGCTTAGCGCGAGGCGCAACAGCGTCGGATTCAGAATCGGAATCAGATTCTGCTAGGTGACGCGTAGTGCGAGCACGAGTACTGCGCCGAAGTCCATACAAGTCGGGGTTCTGTCTAATAAAGTCCGATTCATTCACCGAGGGCGATTTTCGCTTCGTGCCTCGCGACGGTGGGGAGGATGAAGAATTTTCACCACTGGAGGGACTCGTGTGATTCACATCGTTCTCCATCACAGAATCATCGTCCTCGCCCTCCGCATCGGGAGAGCCAGCATCATATGATTCATCCGCGGCATCTGGCTCCGGAGAGGAATCGGAAGCGACGTGATTCTCGGGGGATACAGACTGAGGGCTCCCAGCGTCGCTAGCACCGGCTTCATCCTTAATGCTAGGGGCATGGGAGGCAGGAGACGCCGTATAGCCATTTGTCAAGGTCATTGTGGCCGAGGGTTCGGAGGTAGATGGGATCACCATGCTAGTAGCTGCGGAGAAAGAGGTGGCATCAGCATTGAAGCTTCATACGAGGCCGGGGCGGGATGGAAAGCACAGGAGAATGAAATGCACCAGTACGCGACTCGTTTGGCAGTAAATGGAAGCTCAGGAGCCGCGGCAATGAGGTAGGAGATGAGGTCTGATGCATGGGGGTGTTTTGATGATGGGTTTGATGAAACGCGACGGAGAGGATGGATGGCAGGACAGCAGTAACAGAAGTAGTTTCAGACCCAAAACCAGATCCAGAAGACGTGAAAGACTCCGGTAGAGGCTCCAACAAGTGATATAGCCTCGTCACGAAGTATGAGAAGGGTATCTTGGTATTCTTCGGTGGGTCGAGCCCGTGGAGCAGTACCCAGCGAACAGAGCGAGAACATGTCCTGGAAGAGCACACTAAAAGAAAAATTTACTCACCATTCATAGCTTGGTGACCCCGAAAGAGGGAAGAACGAGGAAATCAATGGTGGAAAAGAGGAAAGAAAAGGTGGGGGTGGAGGGGGGAAGATGAAGTGGTGGAGAGGAACAGCGAGGAGCGATGGGAGAATCGGTATGATGAGGGTGGTTTGGGAAGAGAGTTGGCCGGGAAGGTTGAGTCGCCGTGAAGGATTGGTTGGTCGGCCTGACCCTTCAGGCTGCCACCACGGGTCTTACCCAGTTAGGATTAGTGTTCAGTCAAGCGAGACCACAACAGGTTTAGTGTGGCTTGTGCATCACGTGCTATCGAGCAGTCCGGAGCTCCGGCGTTACTATTCCTCCGGCAGAGATTTCGGGAGTGACACTACCGGCCAATCAGCGGCGGGGGAAATAATGCTTGCTGCCTTGGTGCCTGAGGCTGTCCAGGCGGGCTGCCCACAATGGCGCCGGGCCATAATAGTTTTCGCTGGAGCCCCTCTTCCAACTCGACCGTCCTTCTTTCTACTCCCGTTTGGCGCAAGAGACATCTATCTGGCTTCACGTCTTCCTCCTAGCCAGTGCCACTGTCGCCGTGTCAATACTCCCGTCGGGTCCGTCATTTCTCGTCCCCCGCAGTCCGTCTTCCATTCATTCAAAGTCTGATCTAAACATCTAGACACCGATTTCCTCGTTGCGCGCGTGTTCGTACCCAACTGAACAGGCACCATGTCTGACAAGCTCACTCGGTATGAACGGCCTCTCTCACTCTTTGATTGACTTCTTTGACTGAGTATCCTTCTCTCTTCTCAGTGTCGCAATTGTCAACAGTGACAAGGTGAGTTCCATCAGCCCCGCATCAGGCCTCCTTGCCACGATATCCTCTCAGGCGCGTTAGCTGACATTCTATCCGTTATATTAGTGCAAACCGAAGGTGTGTGATACCTGCTACGCCACTCTACTCGTCCTCCCGCATACGCTCATACTCATATTTTGCAGAAATGTCGCCAGGAATGTAAGAAGTCTTGCCCCGTCGTCCGGACGGGTAAGCTCTGTATCGAAGTGACTCCCGAGTCCAAGATCGCCTTCATCTCCGAGCGTCTCTGTATCGGTTGCGGTATCTGTCCCAAGAAATGTCCATTCGGAGCCATCCATATCATCAACTTGCCTACCAACTTGGAAACCGAGGTCACGCATCGTTACTCCGCCAACAGCTTCAAGCTCCACCGTCTTCCTATGCCCCGTCCTGGTCAGGTGCTCGGTCTCGTCGGTACCAACGGTATTGGAAAGAGTACTGCATTGAAGATTCTGAGCGGCAAGCTGAAGCCCAACCTTGGACGTTATGATAACCCTCCGGACTGGGAAGAGATCCTACGGTACTTCCGTGGTTCCGAATTGCAGAGTATGTATAATCATAACTTGTGCCTGGTTGGTCCGGTGAATAGGATCGTTGTCTGACCGGTGTTCTAGACTACTTCACCAAAGTGCTCGAGGATAACTTGAAGGCTGTCGTGAAGCCTCAGTACGTCGACCAGATTCCCCGCGCTGTCAAGGGTCCCGTCAAGAATGTCGGAGATCTTATCAAGGCTCGTGCCCAGATGGACAACATGGAGCACATCCTGGACACTCTCGGTATGCAATTCGTCTCAAATGAAACCCAGCGTCCCCTAACCAAGGACAGAACTTCGCCAGGTCCAGAACCGTGATATTGACCACCTCTCTGGTGGTGAGCTCCAGCGTTTCGCTATTGGTCTTGTTTGCGTTCAGCAGGCCGATGTGTAAGCAACCCAACTATAATCACATCCAACGGCTTCTAATTCCCTACAGTTACATGTTTGACGAGCCGTCTTCTTATCTTGATGTCAAGCAGCGTCTGGCTGCTGCCCGTCAGATCCGAGAGCTTCTGCGCCCTGATGACTACGTTATCGTTGTTGAGCACGATCTGTCTGTTCTTGACTATCTGTCCGACTTCGTTTGCGTGCTTTACGGAAGACCTGCCCTCTATGGTGTGGTTACTATGCCTTCTTCCGTCCGTGAAGGTATCAACATTTTCTTGGATGGCCACATCCCCACGGAGAACCTTCGGTTCAGAGAGGAATCTCTTACCTTCCGTATTGCTGAGGCTGGTGACGACTTCATGGTCGACAAGGCCCGTGCTTTCAGCTACCCTAAGATGACCAAGACCCTAGGTGGCTTCCGCCTGAGCATCGAGCCTGGCCGCTTTACCGACTCCGAAATCATTGTCATGATGGGAGAGAACGGAACTGGAAAGACTACTTTCTGTAAGATGCTTGCTGGTGCTGAGAAGCCCGACGGCGAAGTCAACATGCCCCGCATGAACATCAGCATGAAGCCCCAGAAGATCACGCCCAAGTTCCAGGGTACCGTCCGTCAGCTGTTCTTCAAGCGTATCAAGGCTGCCTTTCTGTCTCCTCAGTTCCAGACCGACGTGTACAAGCCCCTCAAGATCGACGACTTCATCGACCAGGAGGTCCAGAACCTGTCTGGTGGTGAATTGCAGCGTGTTGCCATCGTTCTGGCCCTCGGTCTGCCTGCCGATATCTACCTCATTGACGAGCCTAGTGCCTACCTGGATTCCGAGCAGCGTATCGTGGCAGCCAGAGTCATCAAGCGTTTCATCATGCACACCAAGAAGACCGCCTTCATCGTCGAGCACGATTTCATCATGGCCACTTATCTGGCTGATCGGGTCATTGTTTTCGACGGTAAGCCGTCTGTTGATGCCCACGCCAACACTCCCGAGTCACTGGTCACTGGTTGCAACACTTTCTTGAGGAACCTGGACGTCACCTTCCGTCGTGACCCCAACAGTTACCGTCCTCGTATCAACAAGCACCAGTCCCAGATGGACCAGGAGCAGAAACTAAGCGGCAACTACGTAAGTCCCCTAATACCATAACCTTCCTTTAACATACCACTAACATGGGCACAGTACTTCCTGGAGGAAGAGAGTTGAAAAGGTTGTCCCCGGCAACCATGACCGCGATCGTCATCGACGTGATGGTCGCGACTCCGACCGGCGCCAACAAGGCCGACGTCGTGGTAAATGGAGAATCCTTCGGTTAGTGGCGTTCTTCGGCGTTACCAAGGCATCGACGCGTGTTCGGCGACCTCGTCGCCGTGGTGTGCGCCTTCTGGGTGATATGGAGTGTGCGTCGGATGAGGAGGAGGATGAGGATGAGGATGGCGGTGTTGACTAGCGGCAGTGGTTTCATCTGTCCCAGTCAAGCGCTTCACTGCGTTCCAAATACCGTCACCCATCTGTCCTCCGTTCCGAATCGCTCACACCCCCCGCACCATCTAGCTGCTTTGAAGTTGCGCTTTGCGTAATCTGAGATGGAAACATGGGACTCTGCTTCGTATGGGTCTTACTTGGGTTATGGGTTATTCTTTTTGGTTGGCGTGATCATGCCGGAGTTGAGCCTGTCAAAAGTTTCCAATGATTTTATGATATAGATGCTCCATCGACTAGCATGAGATGACGGTTTCAGTGAAGATAGCTGGGATTTGGTCAAGTTAGATGACCACTGTTTCATAGATATCGCTGTCTGTTGCTGCTGCTTAATTGAGATTCCGTTATTTTGAAGGTTTTCCTACGTATAGGCGATCTGGATGTCGATGACTGTAGTTGCCTCTTAAATATATATAGTGTACCAAGTGGTACCTTTGCGGTCAACACAATCTGCTTCATGAGACAATTCCGTTGGAGTACACCTCTTTCGCTTCCAGTGTTGATTTTGTTTATTTCTTTGAGCTGTGTGTAGAAGTAATTGATTCCAAGTCCTAAGAGTTCCAATGTGTATTAAGTCAGAACCACAGCCCAACACAGACCCAAGTTCACCAACGACAAAAGGAGTAAGAATAGACATAGCTCACTATTGATCACTAAGAAACTCAGAGCTCATGTTATCGCTATATAAAACATCCTTGCCAAATTGGATTGCGTATCGCGCTCGTGGACTACCTCCGCAAGCCAGCTTTACTCCTCTTCGATTTCGCCCTCCTCGCTGCCAGAATGCACGGCCTTTTCCTTCTTCGTTTCTTCAGCCGCAGGCGTCCGCTCCCGACGGTCTCGTTCTCTTCTGGCGCCTCGGCTGCGATCTCTCTCGCGACTGTCGCGTCGATACCGCTTGGCGGACCGGCTGGCAACACTCTCGGCATCACTGTCGCGCCGGCGGCGGCGGTCGTTGCTGACGGTGCTACGCGTGTCGGCGCCGTAGTCGAGTTCGTCCCGACTGCCACGAGGATCACCACGAGTGCGGTAGAGGCGCTCGCGCTCCTCCTCACGATCACGACGGTCGCGGTCATAGTGGCTGAGAGAACGAGAGCTGCGTTCGCGATCCCAATCCCGATCACGATCACGTTCGCGATAGCGCTCTCTGTCACGGTCGCGATCCTCCCGCCTTTCACGGACAGGCGATAGACCGCTAGTCTTTCGGTAAGACCGCTCCCGGTCAGCTTGAGCTTTGCGGCGATCGGCCTCGTAGGCATCGGGCTCAGGAGTGCGGCTCATGCGACTGGAAGCGCCCCTTCGCTCGCCTCTGTAGCTACGGTACTCTCGGTCACTGCGGTCGTAATGTTCTCGCCGGCTGCCACGGTCTCTGTCACGATCACGATCCGCGTCTTCTTCCTTTTCTTTCAACCGGCGGATCACCTTGTCGAAAGCGGCCTGCCGGAGCTCATCGCTCTCCAGGGCTTTATATTCCTCGAATTTCTCCACTCTGGAACGTACCTGATCCCAGCTGTCGGTGGGCCGAACAGGGGGTTCCAGACGCTTGATGCGAGATCGCAAAGCATCAATCGCACGGCGCTGGTGGCGATCAGCCGCATGCTTCTCCTCTTCGTTTCGTCGCACAGCCTTCTCCTGGATACGCTGGAACAGAAGCTGGAGAATTTCCGGGTCGAGATTGGCCGTGCGGCGGTCACCAAGCACGAGAGAGTGGAACTCTTCAAAAGTGGTCTTGGGAGTGACCTCGAATCGTTTGTCCTGTTATGAGATATCAGAAAAGAACCTTCACAAGAGAATGTTGGGAAGAGCCTTACATCAAGAACATCCAAGACATCATTGCGTGGGCCGCGTAAGGAGCGTTCCTCTTCTTCAACCACGTCCCAGAAGAGCTCCATAGGCGAAGATCCCGAGTTGCCCAAGATGCCAAGATACCGGGGATCTGTATTAATCATAGGGTAGATATTCATCCACTTACTACCAGCCTTGATCTTGCCCTGGGATCTGAGCTCTTTCAGTAGATCAATGAATTGTTCACGCGCATGGCGCTCTTTCCGTGCCTTCGCAGCCTTTTGTTGCTGGCGTGCGTCGTTGAAAGCGCGCTCCAGCGACTTGATATGATTCTCGAACGCGGTCAGAATATCAGACTTGCTTAAGGACTTGAACTTTTCGTCGTTCTGGACCTTGTCATTAGACTGGATGATGGCTTGGGCCTCAGACCAACGCGTGTAAGGTTCGAGATCCAAGGATTTGAGAATAGTGGCGAGCTCATCCATAGCAGCCTTGCGCTTGGCAGCCTCCTCTTCCATATGTTCTTTCTTGAGCTCGAGGATGTACTCCTCAAAAAGCTGACGCCTCTCATCCTCGTCATCTGTGGACCGGAAGATCGTTTCGCCCTCGATGATCGGTCGGATGGTCTTCCAGCGACTGTAATGTTTGATCTCAGGATGGCGTTTCAGCATGGTGTTGAAATCTGCTCTGAGCTTAGCGAATCTCTCTTTCGCCCGATCCTTTTCCTGCATGCGAACCTCGACCGCATATTTCTCAAAGGCTGCCTTGCGGTCTCTGGGGTCTTTCAAAGATCGATATTGAGGATCTTTGATGGTTGCGCGAATGGTCTGCTCCCAGGACCAGTCGGGCTGCACATTGTGGCGCTTGAGCATCTTCATAAATGCACCTTCGGCCTCCTCGAGCGAGTTATACTCGGGCTCCACTTGCTGCACCCCAGGAACTGCATTCAATGCAAGACCATTCGTATCCATCGAGCCATATCCACCGCGTCGATCACCATAGCCGCGATCGTAGTCATCGCGCTCACGCTGCTGCGGGTATGAGGAAAAGGAGCTGACTCCACCGGCGACGAAAGTCGGGGCCCTAAGAGAAACACGTTAACAAAATCGGAATGTGAACCCGGGCACAGGACTTACGCTACGGGCGGAGCTTGGGGAGCTGGAGCCTGCGCCAACGCATTCTTATAAACATCTGGCATCTCCCAAGTGCTTTGCTTGGTCTCAGTGTTGTACCAGTATTTGCGCCCTCCTTCCGCCGTATACTCCTTCCATGGCTGATTCGACAAAGCGCGCTGTTAAGAGAATGAATCATGTTAGCGCAGTCAAACGATTGGTTGCGATGGATTCGGACTTGCCTCGATGGGGGTCATTAATTCCTCGGGCTTCGCCCATTGCGTGGCTTTGGTTTGGACATTGTAGTAATAAACCCGCCCATCCGCATTGCGGGCCTCCTGCCAGAGAGAAGGGGCCGGATTCATTGGATTCATCTCGAGGCTGCACAGACTCGTGGAAGAGCGATGTCCGAAGGAGAGAAGCCGTTCGTTGATCGGGAAAAAGTAGCAGGCGGCGGCTGGTGAATGGCCAGGGATGTTTGCAGTGTTTGCAAGGGATCTTTCCCCACTGACAACATCGCGCGTGGGCATCCTCTCCTGGCTCACGGTTCACCATAATTGTCATTGTTTCTTTGCATTGAAGTGCGCAACTGCCCTACCTTTTACTGGTAGGTTGGCATGCGACTGCGACGATAATCATGCCCGGCCTCGAGGTTCCTGGGGAGTTCCTTCGGCATGCGGTGCTGGATACCGTGGTGCCGCATGCTTCAGATATAGACTTGGAGGCCGCCTTAACATCGGCCTTGGAAGGAGGGGCGGAGGATTTGACGTCCGTCCTCTCATATATCCCACAGCGGTCTCTACTGTTCTTTGGTAGGCGATACCTGGATTTCCTCTCCGCGACCTTATCTCTTACTTATCTATAGCTGTCTACAGATGAGTTCTGCACTGTTCGGGTCGTGTTGAGGCTTTCCAATTGCTCGCCAATAAGCCTAAAACAGCACCTCCAGAACCTCGAAGTCAGACTCGATGCATTTGCTATTGATCCAGCCGAGACGGTGGGAGAGAACCCCACACCCACTCGAGACCTGATCTTCTCCGGCGCTGTAAATGCCGAGGAAGAACCCCTGGTGGTGGTGAATGAATTCGAGGGAGATACGGGGAAAGGAAACCATGTGTATGTGATTTGGAGTGTTGAAACATTCATTAGTAAGACATTCACGGTTTGGATATGATTTCGATCCTTGGCTGACCCTTTCAGAACGTCCTCGGATTCGCATCCAGCATCCTTCCCTCCTTTTCATTGCCTCCGCTACCCTCAACCCATCTGAAAGCCGACAGCACGAGACCCGCGATGATGACTATCTTCCACCGTTAATCCCGGCATCTACAAACGTTCTACAACCTCTGTCGTCGGACAAGAACTTCCCCCAGAAGGACCCGTTTCTCCCAGCGTCCCGCCTTCTGCGAGTTGTGCCCGCGAAGTACAGTGAGGATCCCATTTATAGCGTTCAGCAGCCATCTGGACATCCGGTCCGTGTAGTTCCGGCGGCAAGTGCTAGGATACGCTACTCTCGCCTGAACTCTTACTCTGGACGACCAACGACTGTCGCAAGCCTTGATTTCGAAGTGACACCGTTTCTAAATTGCGATGTAGTATTCGACAAGGCTGAACTTGCTATGACAGATGGGACAATCGAACCATTGACAGATAACTCTGGGCTTGAGTTGCCCATCAGATGTCGCCCACGGGATGATGTTACATTAATCTACAAGTTGACACCGGAATATGGACCGGACCCTAATCCCTCGACGACCGTGATGGTGAGCACGTTGGACATTCTGCTGGAAGCTACGATTCAATTGTCGGATAACTGCCACCCGCGCGTTCGGATGCAATGGCGGACCAATGTGGATTTCTCCATGGCCCTCAACCCAACATTTGGTGGGCCGAGCCAGGCTCTGCAACGGAGCAATCGCCCCTCGAGCCTCCCTATGGCGGGGAATCAGACGAACAGCACAGCCGGAGGCCCTCCTCCTAGCAGAGGGTCCCTCCGTGAGAGGGCCTATTCGGTCACAGACATGGGGGTGACGATCTCCTTTTCAGGCCCGCCCAGTGTGGAGGTAGGCAAACCATTCTCCTGGGACGTCTTTATTGTCAATCGCTCCACAACTCCGCGCAAATTTGCCATGATTGGCATTCCACGCAGGAAGCGGCCCGATCCTCGGGGGCATATGGTACGGCCGTCTTCCTCATCAATGTCTGGCCGGAAAGTCAGAGTCGACCAGGTTGCCGAGGCTGTGACGGATGATAACATCGTCCATGCCATGCAGAAAAATGTCAGCGGACAAGAAGCTGAACTGGTGTGTTTGACACCGGATGTGCGCGTTGGGTAAGTATCTTCTCCCTGTACATCTTCTGAGAGTTGGTAGGGTCTAATTAGCCTCTGACAGCCCTCTCCTACCGGGGACGTGTTTTGCGACTGAGTTGAAGCTGCTGTCGCTGTCGGTGGGGTGTCTCCACCTGGAGGCAGTGCGTCTTGTCGATGTCAATACGAACGAGACTACGGATATCAGAGACCTTCCGGATATTCTTGTGTATGATCGGAACGGGATCCCGCCCGAGACGGCAGATTGAAGGTTAGGTGGAGGTGAAGTTGATACCTGATAACGAAACGATACATAATGGCTGTACAGGGATTCGGTAACATAAAACGAAAACAATAAAGTAAAATCAATCACATCACCTTCTGTAAAAAGAAAAGTAAGGTGGTACTCGGTCCTTTGATGACGCACTATCCAGCGTAGCGGCAGTACTCCGTAGTATGTAAAAGCGGCGGGGAAGGATGGCGGGTGGATCACGGGAACGTTAATCTGGACAGGTTGGTTGGAGCCTGCCGGACGAACTGCCTCATCATCATTTATTGCGGTGATCTCCTTTTCCCCCGCTACATCATCCTGATCGAACCTGGTTGATTATCCAAACAGGGCATCTCGACATTCCTCCAGTCGCTGGGGAATCGGTTTCACAGTCATTCTCCCATTCGGTGTGTGGGTGGACTCTTGCCAAGTCGCCTTCATTCCCTTCATTATCGTTCACTGCCTTGCTTTGCGTCATACTGTCGCTCCATACCGCCGAGCGGAATCTCAGTTCGCCTTCGATTTTCTTCCATCTTCTATAAGTACTCATTCCCACCGGGTCCGTCCTTCATGATGTTCTCCGCCGCGCGTCGACGAATTTTGGATGGACTCAACCGCCGATACATCTACGGTCGTTTCGTATGTCCTCCATCCCTTCTACACCTTGCTCTCGTCCCCCAGCAATCCTTTTTGGCTGTCCTGTAGGAGCCAGGGAATCCGAAGGGGCTATAGCTTTCTTCTGTTGCAAAAGACAAGTCACTGACGGATGCCTCTCGATTCGTTCGATACTCTAGCCCTTACTTCATAGCATCATCTTCCTCATAGAAATGGCAGCGGCCATGCGGCTGGCTGCCAAATTCAACTCCTACTATGCGGAAAAGCCGGGTAGGTCGAACTGTTGGCGTACATGGTGATAGCCCAGCTTGCTAACATAACACGCTTGGTCCAGTACTGACTACTATGGTCACCAACGCGGTACGCGCCTCCACTGGTTTCCACTCTTTTTCGACCGCAAATAACTGACGGGAATCGTGCTAGATCCTGGGTGGTATCGCAGACACGGTTGCGCAGCTTATCACAGCCTTCAAAGCTCGTCCTAGCCGCCACGGTACCGGTGGAGATGACTTCATTTCGATCGAGATTCACGATTTGGACAAGGAGAAACCACCGGCGCTTGGGGAATTGGGACACGCCAGGAACCTACCGCCCCCGTTTGATTTTGAGCGGTTGACCCGTTTCATGTCGTACGGTTTCTTCATGGCCCCGGTGCAGTTCCAGTGGTTCGGGTTCCTATCGAGGACCTTCCCTCTCACCAAGAAGAACCCGACCATCCCGGCTCTGAAGCGGGTGGCGGTTGATCAGCTTATGTTCGCTCCGTTCGGTATGGACCTGATGTTGTGCCACGAGAAAAAGGATATCCCGCTAATAGAAATGAATATAGGTCTGGTCTGTTTCTTCACCTTCATGACAATTGCTGAGGGTGGCGGACGGAGAGCCTTGACTCGCAAGTTCCAGGATGTGTACCTGCCGACACTCAAGGCGAACTTTGTGCTCTGGCCTGCGGTGCAAATCCTGAACTTCCGGGTGGTTCCCATCCAATTCCAGATTGTGAGTTTGCTCTTCTCCCGTGACCCGACGCGTTTTCATTAGTTATTGTATACTGATTGCTTTTTCTTTCACAGCCATTTGTGTCGTCGGTGGGTATCGCATGGACCGCATACCTGTCTCTGACCAACTCTTCCGAGGAGGAGTAAGGTAAGGTACGGGTTTTCTCGTTGCATTGGATGGTTATCACTTGATACCTATGTTTACCTGGTCGGCCCTTGGCTTTGGAAATCTTCTTTGTGGATTCTTTCTTCTTTCCTTGTGTTGCGTGGGGTATGTTTACGGCGTTTTCAATGCTGTTTTGGGGGGTTCTGTTTCTCATTGGTGGTGTCCGGTCTGTCACAGGGTACTCTCAAAGGTTTCTTCGTTAGGTATTCAAAAGGCGCACAAATGCTGGATTTAGATCATCAACCCAAGCGGAAGAGACTATTCAAAGGAGTCTCCATTCGCAGGGATATGGAACTGCCATTCTATGACGCTTTCGGGAGAAATTTCCAGGATTTTCGTAGGTCGAGACACCCACAGAGGCACATGTAGGGACCGCGGGGGACGATGATCCTATGAATGCCCGTACGACGAGAATTCCGAAGCGGCTGTTTCCAATTCCCGCGAGAGATCCGAGGCTATCGAGAACGCATAGGGACAATGTTCACCCCTGAGAGCCCGGACCCTTCCGTCATCGATCGCGGTGGACTGACATCAGTCCCGCATCAGCCCGATGCGTCAGCGAATCTCTCACCGGACGCCCCACCAAACACTGCTGCTACCCCGCCGCTGGGCCGAAGTTATCATATGGGCTCACCGTGAACGGATTGAGCATTTTTCCCTCCTTCTTCCAATTCACCTCACCATCTCTCCTGCGAGGTACTGCTCCCTATTTCTATCCCTCTAGACCCCTGTGGTATCGCTGACCCGACGCCAGCTCCTCCCTCTCCAACTTCTTCACCATGTCTCTTAGCAACAAGCTTGCCATCACTGACGTCGACCTCAAGGACAAGCGTGTCTTGATCCGGGTATGTCACCTCCAATGGCTGTGGTATGATCGGTCAATGCTAACCACGCTCACCTCCCAGGTCGACTTCAACGTCCCTCTCGATGACAACAAGAACGTCACCAACCCCCAGCGTATCGTTGGTGCTCTCCCCACCATCAAGTACGCTGTCGAGAATGGCGCCAAGGCCGTTGTCCTCATGTCCCACCTCGGTCGTCCTGACGGCAAGAAGAACCCCAAGTACAGCCTGAAGCCCGTCGTGCCCGTCCTGGAGAAGCTCATCGGCAAGAGCGTCATCTTCACTGAGGACTGCGTCGGCAAGGAAGTTGAGGAGACCGTCAACAAGGCCTCCGGTGGCCAGATCATCCTCCTGGAGAACCTGCGTTTCCACGCCGAGGAGGAGGGCAGCTCCAAGGACGCCGAGGGCAAGAAGGTCAAGGCCGACAAGGCCGCCGTCGAGGAGTTCCGCAAGGGACTGACCGCTCTTGGTGACATCTACATCAGTAAGTCTATTTCCCCTTTGGCCCATGGACCGTAATTGGGTTTGTCCATACTAACGATACCATCCAGACGATGCCTTTGGAACCGCCCACCGTGCCCACAGCTCCATGGTCGGCGTCGACCTCCCTCAGAAGGCTTCCGGCTTCCTGGTGAAGAAGGAGCTTGACTACTTCGCCAAGGCCCTCGAGAACCCCTCTCGTCCCTTCCTGGCCATCCTCGGTGGCGCTAAGGTCTCCGACAAGATCCAGCTGATTGATAACCTCCTCCCCAAGGTCAACAGTCTGATCATCACCGGAGCCATGGCCTTTACCTTCAAGAAGACCCTGGAGAACGTCAAGATCGGCAAGAGTCTTTTCGACGAGGCCGGCAGCAAGATCGTCCCCGAGATCGTCGAGAAGGCTAAGAAGAACAACGTGAAGATCGTCCTTCCTGTCGACTACGTCACTGCCGACAATTTCGCTGCCGACGCCAAGACCGGCTACGCTACCGATGCCGACGGCATCCCTGACGGCTTCATGGGTCTGGATGTCGGCGAGAAGAGTGTCGAGCTGTACAAGCAGACTATCGCCGAGGCCAAGACGATCCTCTGGAACGGCCCCTGCGGTGTCTTCGAGATGGAGCCCTTCGCCAACGGCACCAAGAAGACCCTCGACAACGTCGTTGCCGCCGCTCAGTCCGGCTCCATTGTCATCATCGGTGGTGGTGACACTGCTACCGTGGCCGCCAAGTACAACGCCGAGGACAAGCTCAGCCACGTCTCCACTGGCGGTGGTGCCTCTCTGGAGCTTCTGGAGGGCAAGGAGCTGCCTGGTGTCACTGCTCTGTCAAGTAAGTAAACTTTTACGACCATGTAATGTGTTGGAGGGACGAGTTGCAGAATGAGATCGTGCTTGTCCATGTGTATTGGGCGAGCCATGGCTGCATCAGGCCGTGTTTTTTTAGCGTCCCTCTCCATCCCGTCGAGGGATGGCCTTTTCTATGATGTAATGTACAGGCATTAAAATTAATCAAAATAAGCGAAATGATTTTGTTTCTCGATTCAAGAAGGGTTCTGATGAAGTAATGGCTACTAGTGACGGGATCTAAACTGTGAGATCAGACGCTTGTCGTTCCCATTGAAATGGATATTCTTATTGCGTAGAGCTTCTCTTATCTTTTCTATCAAACAATTGTTTTCATAGGATGTCCGGGAGCCATACACCGCCAGCGTCCGTCACGATCATATATGCCTGGTAGATCTGGGCCAAGGACCCCGGTCGCTTCTCCAGTGGGCTGGGCGCCGTTCCCCTTGACGAACGAACGGCCATGACGATCCCAGGTGAACGCAAGGCCGGGCGAACTACCACCATAGAACGGACATGATGTCCTAATAAAGAAGAATGTAGCATCTTGATGATATAGCTTGTGTTCCATCATGGAAAAAGAGGGCAAAAATAGATAATTCTTATCGTTCGTTCATTCGCGTTCGGGATATTCAGAGTACCACATGTCCATCCGTCCATTAGTGAGATGCCTCGACCTTTTCCAGTTCCTCTCTGTAGCACGAAGAGAAATACGTTAGTGTTGCGTAGGCGTCAGAGGAAGAAGGGGAGCAACCGCACTTTAGCTGTTTCGAAAAGTCCTCCGCCGCATCGTCGTCGTCCCAGCTCTCCTCCCACAGGTGAACATTCGTGCCGTTCGCGGCTTGCTCGGTTTCTTCTTGGGGCCAGTCTGGTACCGGGAGTCGTTAGTACCGTGGTTGGTTGTCTGGTCGTGGTGACGGTGGTGATGGCCCCTTCGCTGGGGTCTTCATCGGGGGGGGGGGGGGGGGGGAAACGTAGAGAAAGACGATGGCTCAATCACGAACCTTCAACAGGGAAGTCCTCAAATTCGTCGTCTTCCTCCAATACGGGGGGCTTTTGTTGTTGTGGCTGTTGGGTGGGCTCGGCCTTGTCCTGAGCTTGTGTCGACATGATGGGGGGATGGAGAGGCGGGAGGATTGTCGGTGACAGGCGACTAAATGGAGAGAACCGGGGAGAATGGGGAGGAGCGGATGGAGCGATCAGAATGGGTGGTGGGTTGGGGGTGAATGATGTTGGTGCGGAGAAGGAGATGAAGGCCGTGATGAGAACAGAGAGTGAGAGCGCTTCTTGGCGTAGGCGGAGAGAGAAAGTGACGCAGACCAACCCAAACGGGTAACTGGAGAGCCGCTCGGGTAGGCCGGAGCAGTCATTTTACATTCCATGCATGGTATATCGACATGTTTGTTCTTCTCTAGCTGAGGAACAATATATAGAAGTTTCTCCGAGTGGAGGACAGCTGTAGAGGGTCGTTGAGTAGGGATTTCTCCTAGTACAAGAGGAACCCTGCGCATTCGTGTGTCGCAAGATGATTCCTCTGGTGCTCCGCCTCCGACGCCTGCGCCGCCGCGGAGTGGACCATGGTCCATCCTGGTTCCCTTTTATTTATGCTCCCTCATCATTCACTTGTGAGAGTCGCTCGTTTATATCTCGCCCTTCCTCCCCGCTCGTCGCTTTCCTTTCCTTTCCTTTTCTTTCCTTCCTTGCCTCTCCGCCCCCCTATGGTTATGTTTCCGGAAGCCGCCCACGTTCTCACTCCAGATCTCATGGGAACGTCCACATTCTTCCTGATCCGTCCGTTGCTTGATTCGGGGTTCGGACCCCTCCGTCTTATCGTCTGACGTAGGCCACAATTACTTTCTTACGCTCCTTCGGACTCGTCTGCGCCGATTGTCACATCTTTTTCTTTTCTTTTTCTTCCTTTTCTTCCTTCTACCTCGTGTAAGCCGTGAGCAAACAACACCATGTTCAAGGTGGGTTCGTGGCTCTATGGCAAAAAGCCGGGGACGGCTTCGACTCAGTCGTTGGACTCCTTGACGGAATTGCGGGACTGTGAGTATCCTGAGAGCGGTACGCTGTGGTGGTTAGCTGGAGACTCTGCTAATTGTCTGCTCTCTTGCGTTCAATAGTGGAGGATGCGTTGAGGGGTACGTTCCCAATCACACTCCTCGCATTACTTATTAATAATAGAAGAACTGACTCGTGTTGAATAACACAGCTGCAACCCTTATCCTCAACGACGACGTCGATGGTGCCGAAGATGGACTCTCAGAGGGAATCTCGTCCTTCCATAATGTGTGTACCACCCGCGATAAGCTCGCCCATCGCCACTCGTTGGACCGACACTAACGACGACTCGGTGATATATAGTTGGGAAGAGGTGTCGTGGCGTTCATCCGTGCAACGCTCGGCTTTGAACAGGAGATCATGCGCCAGGGTTCGTCTGCCATCACGAAGGATCCATCCTTCGTCACTGACCATCGGTAGCATCGGAACGGTTAAACATTGCGGAGACCAGCGCTGCCAGTGATCAACATAAAGCACAACATAACTCGCACGCGCCCAATACCTACCATTCGCAGATCTATGTCCCCGGCACCGAGTTCGCCCTTTGTCAAGCAATGGCACAGCTGATGAGCGCTGTCGTCGGGGTGCTCAACGAAAGTCTCACGGAGAGCATCAAGGGGTTCTATAAGATGAGAAAAGCGTATATCACACTGGATGGTATCTTGAAGATGGAGCAGAAGTTCATGCAGATGAAGAGATCTGGGGAGCTGTCTCCTCCAGAACTCGCCCAGTCATCCAGCCGAAGCTCCGGACAGGGCGCAGATGCGAAATCCAACCCAACCACTCCTGTAGAGGCAGGAGGTTTGTCTCAGAAGCTTTCTGAGCTCAACGTCTCCCGCGAGCCTACGGATTCCGACATGTCTGTGGAGACCTCTAGCGAAATGCTCAGCCATGACCCTGATTCGGACATCTTCAGAAACCAGATCGATGTGTTCGTGCATTCGGGAGCCAACTTCTGCTTCGGCATTCTTCTTCTCCTCATCTCGATGGTGCCCCCGGCGTTCAGCAAACTGCTGGGTATTATCGGCTTCCATGGCGACAAGGAACGCGGACTGAAGATGCTGTGGCAAGCTAGTAAATTCCACAATTTGATCGGCGCTATTGCTGCATTCGCGATGTTAGGTTATTACAACGGGTTCGTCCGTTACTGCGACATCATGCCAGATCCGGTTTCCAGAGAAGAAGGGGATGTGCAGGCCTACCCTCAGGAGAGGCTCGAAGCTCTCTTGGCGAAGATGAGAAAACAGTTCCCCAAGAGTCAGCTGTGGCTGCTCGAGGAATCTCGCATGGAGGGTGCCAACAAAAATCTCGAACGGGCGTTGGAGCTTCTGTGTGGAGAAGAGCGCAGCCCGCTTAAGCAGGTCGAAGCTCTGAGGGTGTTTGAGCGGAGTCTAAACGCAATGTACCTGCATCGATACCAACTGTGCTCGGAATCGTTCATCGAGTGCGTCGACTTGAATTCCTGGTCTCGGTCGCTATACTACTACATTGCGGGAGCGGCCCACGTCTCCTTATATCGGTCCGCTCTTGGCAAGGATGCTAGTGAAGCGACCAAGCATGCGGAACAGGCAACCGAGTATTTCCGGACAGCTCCTCCATTGGCTGGAAAGAAACGCTTTATGGCCCGACAGCTCCCATTTGATGTTTTTGTTGCCCGAAAGATCGCCAAGTGGGAGGCACGGGCCAAGGAGTGGAAAGTGCCGCTCGTCGACGCCGTTGGAGTGGACCCGATTGAGGAAATGATTTTCTTCTGGAACGGCCATAGTCGCATGACGCAGGCGCATCTGGAGGAGTCGTTGCAGCACCTCGCCTGGTCAGAAAGCGACGCCAACAAGCACTGGTCTCGCGAAGGGCCCGAGGAGAAGGCCATTCTCCAGCTCGTTCGTGCGGCGGTGCTGCGCTCCATGCGCAAGCATAGCGAGGCCAAAGATCTCCTTCAACGGGGTATTTTAGACCATGACAAGAGCCTGTTCGTCGGCCACCTCAAGGATAACTGGATTGGACCGGCGGCTCATTTCGAAATGGCCGCTAACCTTTGGATGGAGCGTCCGACCTACATTGAGATCCACGGTGGCCCAGATGAAGAGAATCCCGGGGAGGATGCACATCAGCTGGAGAGGAATAAGGTCCGCCAATGCAAGGAGTATCTCGAAAAGGCGGCTCGGTGGGAGAGCTATGAGCTCGATGCTCGAATTGGCCTGAAGGTGACGGCTGCGTTGGAGGCAGTCCATAAGTGGGAGACCGCACATTCTGCTACTAGTTGATGATTTGATGTATTATGATTGACTTTTGTAAAATTGTTCCTGTGGTTTGTTTAGACGCATTGCTGTTCTACGGGCATATAGAGGTTATTACGATGTATATATCAGAGGGCAGCAATTAGGGCTAGACAGGCATGTGACCACCACTTCCTTTCTTCTCATTTCTCCCTCACGTATCCTCCATTCTTTACATCCACCACGCGTTCACAGGGCCCTCGGATCGACGAAAAAGCTTACCTGCGAGCCATCGGAGAATTATGGGTACCTTGCACCACCTCGACAGTGGCGATCGCCACCCAACGTGGTTCGGATAAAATTCCGGCTGACGTTTGGCATGTCGAGGTACGGTCGGAGGGATCACAGCAGGTTCATTGCCTTCTGCTGTGAGTATCGAGTCACGATTGCTATGCGACATCTATGGACATCTCGGAGGTCCGTCACAATTGTCTGTACAAGAAAAACACCTTTCCAAGGTTGTGTCGGCAATCACAAACCTCGGATGCAACCGACCATCCATATATTTGACAACCCCCACACCCCGACGGCAAGCCAATGGAGCTCTCCACCAGCCTGGCTTATCGGACGTCCGATTCTGGCTGGGCCCGGTTAAGACGGCTTCCCTTCGGTCGGTTGCCGACGCGCAGAACCTGAAGACTCGAGCCTTTATAAGCCATGGTTCCTGGTCCTGATCGGTGGGAGGGGAGAAAAAAAAAGGGTTTGGAGATGCCCAGACTTCTATTCGAAATCAGTGACGTCTTTGCTTCCGACAGTTAAAGTCAGTTCCGCTTATCGCCTCTGCTCGGCCGACTGCCCCTCGGCCTTTCTTGTACTATACATAACAAAAAATTTATTCTTGCACGTCTTGTTCAACTTGAATTCCCTGGTTGTCCCCGGAGACAGCCTATCGCGATCATCCTGACGCCTTTTGTGTGTCATGACGAGAGACGAGCACGATGCTACTTCCTCGCGGACCCTCCAGCGACGAAGATGTGATCTCCTTGGGAGGAGCAGCCAACGCGCGACGACCATGGCCAATGGAGCGCTGGAAAAGCAGAGCACGGTCGCCTCCGGGCTGTCGAGGTTGGAGAGTCGCGCGCAGTCTGTAATTTCGCGCATCCGCAGCCGCGAGCCTGGTCAAACGGCCCGCTTTACGCATCCGCTTTCGCATACCAAAACGTCTCCCGACGTGATTGTGGATTTTGACGGGCCGGACGATCCGTATCGGCCTATGAAACTGGACTTTCAGGAAAAAGGCCGTGACAACTGTGTTGTATGGCTTGACGACAATGGGCGCCACTTGGGCAAGTTCCATGTATGTCTAGTCCCCTCTCTCCCCCACCATTCGCGAATTGCGACTCGAGTATACTCCGTACTAACGATGCGCAGTTTCTCTACAGGCACGCAGCAAGTGAGTAAACAGTACCATGTCGGCGAGGAGGTTGGCACTCTCGGCACCACTCTACTTCTACTCGGCTTCGGTAAGTCATCCCATGTCTTCGGCGCATATGCGGACCTATCACTCACCTCTCGTCTTCCGATACAGGTCTGGGTCCGCTGGTCTGGGCCCCATTGTCCGAGGTCTACGGCCGCAAACCGGCCGTCTTAGCGCCCTACTTTATCGCCGCGATATTCTCGTTCGGAACCGCAACCGCTAAAGATATCCAAACTATTATGATCACTCGTTTCTTCACCGGATTCTTCGGCTCAGCCCCCGTCACCAACACCGGTGGTGTGCTGGGCGATATCTGGTCCGCCGAGGAACGGGGCGCCGCCATTGTTGGATACGCCATGGCTGTCGTGGGCGGGCCAGTCCTGGGGCCCATTGTTGGTGGCGCCATTGTACAAAGCTACCTGCGATGGCGATGGACAGAATACGTGCGTACTTCGAATTCCCCCGCGAACACACGCCACCCTGGTCATCAGATACTAACTTCGCCCCCCGTACACAGATCACCGGCATCATGATGTTCTTCTTCCTGCTCATGGACGTCGTGTTCCTCGACGAAAGCTACCCGCCCGTCCTCCTCGTGTACAAAGCGCGGCGCCTGCGGTATGACACAGGCAACTGGGCCCTGCACGCGAAGCACGAAGAATGGGACGTCACCTTCAAGGAGCTCGGCAACAAGTACCTCATCCGCCCCTTCGCCCTCCTCGCCACGCCCATCTGCTTCCTCGTCGCCCTGTACGCCTCCTTCGTCTACGGCATCCTCTACCTCAGTCTGGCCTCCTTCCCCGTCGAGTTCCAGGAAGTCCGCGGCTGGAACCCGGTCGTCGGCGCCCTCCCCTTCCTCGCCTACCTCGTCGGCATCCTCTTCGGCGCCTGCGTCAATCTCTTCAACCAGAAGTTCTACATCAAGCGCTTCAAGGCGAACAACAACTTCCCCGTTCCCGAGGCCCGCCTGCCCCCCATGATGCTCGGCTCTGTCCTCTTCGCCGCGGGTCTCTTCGTCTTCGGCTGGACCGGCCGCCCGGATATTCACTGGATCGGCCCCATCATCGGCGCCGTCTCCATGGGCTTCGGCTTCTTCACAATTTTTCAGGCCGCCCTGAACTATCTCATCGATACCTTCCAGAAGGTCGCGGCCAGCGCTGTGGCCGCCAACACTTTCCTCCGCAGCGTTTTCGCCGGGTGCTTCCCGCTGTTCGCGACGATCATGTTCCGCAGACTCGGTGTCGACTGGGCCTCGAGTGTGTTGGGGTTCAGTCGCCGTCGCGTTGATCCCGATCCCGTACCTGTTCTATATCTTCGGGAAGCGGATCAGAGCGAGAGGGAAGTGGTCGCGCGCTTCTGTTTACGGCTACTGATTGGGATTTGCAGAGAGCATGCTGAATGTTGCCTGCCTGGAATGCCCACGAAAAGTTGTCTTTATCTTTTGGTTTTATTATACCCTTTAGCATATGCTGGCCAAATGATTTGGTTTTATGATACCACATAATGATTGCATGTGCATAGAGTCTCTTTGATATGGCTTCACGTTTTTCTTCTAAGTAGCATAATTAATCAAGATTCTATATTAAACACTAAGAAAAACGTATCGATATGTGCGTGGACAGAATATACAACAATAGATACAATAATACACAAAATCATACAACAATTATAACACATACAACAAAAGGAAATCAATAAAGACAGTGCTACTGCCCCAATGACTGTTGCCCCAATGACTGCAAGCTCTGTCGGCTCTTCGAGGCCAGATTCCATTTACTGAGCTTCCGCGCAAGCGTGACAGCTTTGCCCAGGGGGTTCCATGTTCCGCCTTTGGTTTCGGGACCAGAAGGCATCGAAGGGAGCGATGAGGAGGGAGTTTCTGAAGAGCGAGTCTCAGCCCGCTGTTGTTGCTTTCCATCATGCAACGCCAACACGGCCATGTGGCCCAGGAAGGTGGGATGCTCGAGTAGATCTTCGAGATGAACCCGGAGGCCTTCTTGTTCCAACAGCCACACCACCTGGGCCATGTTGAGGATGTCGCCGCCCAGTTCGAAAAAGGACGAGGTCAGCTGGAACGGAGGACGGGGGAGTTCCGGATTCTTGTTGGGGAGGACTTGTTGCCAGATGCGGTTGACCATGTCCGAATGGACCAAGATCTCCGAGATACTGCGTGTGTTGAGATTTGAGGAAAGGAACTGCTCGTCGGACTGTCGGGGCACGTCGTTGATGACCTGGCTGGGGAGGGAGCGGAGGGTTGTCGGGGATGGGAGGGTGATGCTGGGATTGGCGAGCAGCGTTTGGGCAGTCTCGCAGACCATGTCGAGGACTTTGGCGGCATACACCGGCTGAACGGGGCCTTTGAGCGAGTAGCCGAGGGAGACGAGGAGGTGCTGTGTACTGGTTTGCTTGGAGAACACCGTGAGGTCCACGAAGTTGTCGACGATGCCCACGCCGCCCATTCTGTATGTATGGTCATCCAGTTTCATTTCGCCCTCGTACTCCAAGCTCTGGTGGAAGAGCGTGGTGGTGAAGTACGTGGACTCAGGCCAGCTGGTGCATTGACGGATGATCTCGCGGAATCCCAGGATTTCATAGGCCATGTTGGCCACCTGCTGGTCCTGGAGGTAGCGGATGAGATCGAGTCCCGTCCAGTGTTCTCCAAACTTGACGCGGACGGGGGTGATGTTGAGACACGGGCCCACCGTGCTTTCGATGCCGGGGAGCGGGGCATTTCGTCCGCTGTTTGTGAGCCCGAATACGACATCTGACTGCGAGGACAGCTTCGCCAGCGTCAGAGCCCATGCGGATTGCATGACTGTCGCGATGGTGACATTGTCGAGGGCTGTCGCTGGGATATCGATAGTTCTCTTCTGCTCGGCATACGCACCGATGTGCTGGAATGAATTCGGGCTGTGGCGTCTGATAACGTCGGTCATCTTGCTGCCATGGAGGACTTTCCTCCAATGTTGGTAATGCTCTGGAGTGATTACCCCAGGGAGCATGCGAATGTAGTTCGAGAAAGACGGCGCGGGCGGGATGGTGCAGCCCTCATATCCCATCTTGATGGCGGACATGATGCGCGGTAGGCAAACCCCGTCATACTGGGCATGCGACATTCGAATCAATATGCGATGATGCGCCGTCCCTTTCTGCTTCACGATGTAGAACTGGACATATTGCTCTCCCTGAGAGGGCACTTGCTCCCGGTCTCGCTGCTGCAGAGATGCAGTGTACTCCTCCAGGCTCCTCTCTGTTTCATGGATGAAGATGTCGGGTTGCAGCTTTCTTAAGATCACCTGGAAGCATTGGCCATGGAAGCAAACGAACACTGTGCGAAGGATATCGAACGCATCAACCACCCGCTCAAAGCTTTCCGTCATCCTCCGAATATCCAGCGGCCCGTTACCCTCAAGGAAAAAGTAATTCAGCATCCATCTCGATTTGAAAAGAGAAGCCGTGAGAGATAACGCCTGGAAATCGGTCACCGGGAGGACATCTGAAATTCCGCCCTTGAACAAGCCAATCCTAGGGCAGATTCCAGCCTGTAACGAAGCCTCGTCGAGCTCAACTGGCCTCACGATAGTCACCTCTTGGGGAGAAACGGTCCGCGATAACATCTGGAAAGAATCTTGCGAGTCCTCTGGAGTGGACGCATTCGAGCTGGCTGTGGTGGAAGATGGGTTGCTTGATCTGGAACAGATCGTAGCGAGCATATCTTCAAAGACTGGGTTGCCAAAAACATCGGCCACAGACAACATCAATCCCTCCTGGCGTGCTGCACCGACCATCTTCATTGCCGATATACTGTCGCCCCCGAGCTTGAAGAAGCTCGCGTGGCGTATGACAGTGTCGGCCGGAAGACTCAACGCCTCGCTCCAAAGTCTCCAAAGACGCTTCTCCAGGTCGCCTGGTTCTTTGATATCTTCAGTGAGAGTTGGTACGGAATCGGATGATACAATGCCTTTTGGTATCACTGTTTCCCGGAAAGGACGGTCATGCATCTTGAGAGCTGGCTTGTCCTCGCAGACACTCTTCCCCTGGAAGGGAGGAATGGCCAACACCCCATCCTCGAGCATCTGATAAATGACTTCTTTCACACGGGCGTCGACCAGGGACCGTATGTAGTCCTCATCAACCTCCGAGATCCGTCGGCTGGGAAGATCTGAACCGACCCTATCTGGGCCCTGGTTGCGGATGGTCGTCTCCGTCACTGATGTATGAGGGTTTTCAACAAAGAGGGTGAATATATGGGCAATCGCATCGGTCAAGCCCTTCGCTTGGCTGTCAGACACAGCATCAGACCAGTATCTAATCAGCACTCCCTCTCTACCCCTGCCGGTTTCAACGTTGACAGTCACCGGGTACTGTGGATAACATTAGCGCATACCCCCTTCCAAGACGCATATTAGCATGACTTACCTCTGTTGGATCATGGACTCGTTGTATTTCAAGTGAGATGGTGCTGTCTGTCGTTGGCTTTGAGATGGAGTGATTCTGTATAGAAAGGGCCGTGTTGAAAAGCATCTGTCCGTCACGGCCAAGCTCATGTTGGATCTGAGCAAGAGAGCAATTCTGATAGGGGAGATTTCCCAAGAAGTCTTCCTGCACTGTCTTGGATATATCGAGAAGGCTATGTCTCTGTCCAAACTTGACTCTGCAGCACAGCATGTTGATGAAAATCCCAACAGCATTTTGGATGTCTGGAACAGGGGAGTCACGTCCAGCCGTCAGGTATCCGAAGCACACATCGTCTGACCCAGTGAAACTCCTGAGGACCATTGCCCAAGCAGTAAGAGTAAGGTTCGCAAGAGTAACCGAATTCTCCTCGCAGAATCTTTGCAGCTCAGGGAATCTGTCGAACTGCATCAGGACAGAACCCAGTCGCTTCTCACCACCAGTTGTAGGAGACACTCTTAAGTGGCAGGGATGGGCTCCAGATAGATACCTCACCCAATGATCCAACGCTTGGTGGTGATCCTTGGCTTTGATGAACTTGATGTATTCGGCAAAGAGGGGTCCAGGTGCAGAAGGAAGTCTGTTATCATATGCCAATTGCAGATCCCTTATGAGAAGGTCAATCGATCCTCCGTCGATAATGACATGGTTGAGCTCGATTTTCAGGAGGACTCGCCCACCCGTTGTGGTACATATGGTAAGCTGATGTGGAAGCTTCTTGAGCCGCTTAGCGTTGATGTTTGCAAGCTTGATGTTGTCGAGCGTCTGGAAGGCGATATTCTCGTCACACTCAAACTCAAGGATCTCGTCTTCCAGTTCTTTCACCACGAGCTGATCAAAGGCGCCGCCTTTGCTGTAACTGTCAACGAACAAAGTCCTCAGAATTTGGTGTCGCGCCACGACCATTGACCAAGCTTTCTTCAACCTGCTTGCTTCGGCCTTGAGGGCTTTGTCGGAACAGCGGACCTCGAAAATAGCGTGAAACATGTACCCATAAGGATCCCGAAGTTGGCTGAGCAAGATACCTTCCTGCACTGGCGAGCAGGGGTAGATGTCCTCAACGCATTCCCAGCTATCTATTTCCGCCTTCGGTAAGGTGTATCTCATGAAGTTCTCCAGTCCCTCGTAAGTGATAGGCAGCAATGGATAGTCACTGAGAGTAGGCTGGGGCGCCCGGTCTTTAAGAAGAGGGATATCTTCTTCAAGGATGCGTCTGCATTCCGATGCCCATCTTTGGATGTCTTTCATGTGTTTCATATGACGGTTGTATGTAAAGCCCATGTGAAGCTGTTCCTTGATGATTATGGCGGAAACCTCGAAGAGAGCAAATCGAGGCGTCTCAGGGCCCATGTCCGATGTGGACCCAAAGGCATTGGCACCATCAACTTCAAAATGTTGGAACAGGGAGCCGTCACGCTCTAGCTGCTGGAGCTGTCCGAGATAGTTGAAAATCACTTCAAGAGGAATGGGGAAATGAGTTGAGCCACACATTCCTCCAGAAAGGAGGTCTTGTGCGAAGAAAGTTCTGGCGTTGTATGAGGTCGATCGTCTCAAGTCCTTCACACGTTTCAAGGTGTCCACGAGATCTGCTGTTGCTTGTCAGTTTTAGTAAATTTTCATCGTAGCTGTGAAGTTGGCGTACCTCTTTCTCCACTAACATCCATCGGCGCGAGAGTCGTAAACCATCCCACTGTTCTGGATAGATCCATGCTCGAATCCCATGCCTCACGTCCGTGACCTTCATTGTATATTGTCGGAACCTCTCGATCAGCGAAAACTCGCCTGAATGAGCTAATCACGGCTGCAAGCAGCACCTCAACTGTCTCAGTCCGGAAAACATGATGGCAGTCGCGGAGAACAAAGGACGTGGCTTCCTGATTGACAGTGAAAACCTCTATCTTGGCATCGCCATAGCGATTTCGCACATTCTCCATTCCCCAGTACCCTAAGTCTGGTTGTTGAACATTGAACGGAAGCCGAACGGGGTCACTTTCTTTGGCGTGGGTAGTCTGCAACTCGCACCAGTTCTGGAATGACAACGTCTTGTCGAGGGACAGAGATCCGGATTCAATGAACTCCTGAAGATCTTGCAAGACTATACGCCATGACACCATGTCAACACAAAGGTGATGAGCGACTAGCGCAAGGATCTGTCTATGACTCGGGAGTTCGAATACGTCGGCAGCAAACACTGGCCCGTGGTGGATGTCGAGGGACCGTTGGCTCTCAGACGTTCGAGAACTTATCTCATGCTCATTCGTTATGTAGTGGGTCTGCAGCCGATATGAGGAAGCAGACTCCTGTTAGAAAATAAAGGTCAGTAGATTGGACTCCAGCGGGTTTGAGAAACCTACATCAAGAATTCGCTGCTGCCATTCGCCATCTTGAGATTGGACAAAGCGTGCTCTGAACATGGAATGCCGGTCTACAAGCGCTTCAACTGCACGCTTGATAGTATCCACCGGTATGTACCTGGTGGTCCGAACAGTGACGCCTTGGTTGAAGTGAGACGATTGTCCAAACTCAGTAGCCGTCTTGAAGTATAGACTCTGAATTGGAGAGAGGCCGAATGGCTCATCAAGTCTTTCCTTGACCTGGACTGTTTGCACCTTTTTCTCGGATTTCAAGGCAAGTTCCACTACCGATTTGCTTTGAAGGATACTGTGGAGCGTCAGGCTAAGACCGTGCTTGCGAGCTTTCGATATAACGGCCATTCCAGTAATGCTGTCACCTCCTGCGGGAAGCACGTTAGATTTCTCCTTTCACGAGTTCGTTGCGCTTCTTACCTAGGCTAACAAAGGACCGATTACTATCGACCTTGTGGGATGGGATGTTGAGAACTTCAACAAAGATTGCCCGCAGAGTATCCACGACTGAACCTTCATCATTGTCCTTCTTATCTACAAGGCCTGCTCGTTTGATGTTGTCATAATCTTGCATGATGCGATCGTACGTCGCCTCGTCGGTATTTTCGATCCAGCTCGTAATTCGCTTCCGGTCCATCTTTCCAGAAACAAGCATTGGAAGAGCCTTGACAACAGCCCATGTCTGAGGAACCATGTAAACGGGCAATTGGTCCTCCAAAGCTTTTTGAATCTGGGTAAGCTCACGGTATGCGAGTTTCATCGTGTCATGCTCCACAAGCTCGCATGCGCCATTCGAAATGACACTCTTGTCCATGGTCAAAGACTCTAAGGACAAAACCGTCACCAAGCGTTGCTGGAGGCGCCCAGTTTTAGGCATTATCACGACAGCATGGCGCACACGAGGATCCTCGTGCAGTCGATGCTCAATTTCCCCAAGCTCCATGCGCTGTCCATGAAGCTTCACCTGGTGGTCCTTTCGCCCTATACAGTTTATCGAGCCGTCAGGGTTGTACTTCACAAGGTCTCCTGTTTTGTATATTCTTCGTAGAGACTGCTGAGAGTTCTGGAAGTGCTTCATCCATGCGAGATTGCTAACGAATGCATCAGCTGTCTTCTCCGGATTCTTGAGATATTCTCTCGCAAGCGCAGGGCCCTCCAAAACGAGCTCTCCAACAGCGCCCAACGGGGACAATCGATCATGATTGTCAGGGTCAACAATCCATGTCAATGTGCAAGGTATTCCAAATCCGATGCAGGATGGCTCAGGGTTCGCAGAAGCATCATTCAAGACGGCGAATATGGTTGTTTCAGTGGGCCCATATCCGTTCATCAACTGGACACGATGAGCCCACTTTGTTACCACCTCTTTGGACAACTTTTCTCCTCCACATACAAGCACTTTGAGAGATGGGACTGTGGAAGGCTCAAGAATGCTTGCTATTGATGGGGTCAAGAATGACCAGGAGACATTCATCCGCTGGATTGCACCAGCAACGTCATTCAGACGCTCGTCTTCGCTTGGGATACAGATGCAGCCACCGTGCATCAACGTTGCGAGGACCTCCATTACCGCGGCATCGAAAGTGAGGGATGCAAATTGGAATACCCGAGAGGAATTGTTCATTTGCACGATTGGCCCCCACGCCATGGCGCTGCTAGCAAGTGACTGGTGGTCGATGACGATGCCTTTTGGACGGCCGGTACTTCCAGATGTGAAAATAGCGAAAGCCATGTTCGATGGCTTGACAGCCACATTGCGTTTGACGCTCTTTGAAATTGACCCATATGCCTTCACTGTTTCTTTGCTGACAGGGATGATGGATTTCACGAGGCCAGCGTAGCGATTTTGGTAATGGGGAGAACAGAGAATCACCCGGGCATCAACTTCTTCAAGGATTTCCTTGTGTCTCGAGGTCGGATGAGAAGGATCCATTGGGACGAACGCGCCCCCAGCCATGAGAATACCCAATATGCTGATCACCGCCCAGAGAGACTTGTCCAGGCAGAACGGGACCAAAGTTTCTGGTCCAACTCCACGAGAACCCAAGTATTTTGCAAACGATGAAGCGAGGTCCATCGTCGCTGCGTAAGATAGCTGGCCATCCCAGGCGCATATAGCTGGGGCATTGGGATGTTTCGACATCTCCTCATGGATAATATCGTGCACACATTTCTCGAGATTGAACGGAATGCGCTTGTTCCATGCCGCTATACTTTCCTTGTCGATGCGGCTGGACAGGTCAAGGTCGCCGACTTTCTTCACGTCGCCTGCCGGAAGTGCGAGGAGCTGTTCCAGAATGAACATGAACTGATGCAGCACCTTTTCAGTCGTCCAGCTATCCAGCACTATCTCATCATGATGCACGGTGATATCAAGCTTTGGACCCGCGATCTTACATTCGACCGTCAGTGGGTGGGCAAAAAAGTCCCTGCTGTTCCTGTTGCCTTCAGGGACCCAAAGATCCTCGTTAAGCTTTCCCTCGTCCGATTGTATAACGAGGATGTTTTGAAATTCGCAAGCAAGAGACGTGTCACTGTTGAGCGTCCTTATCCGCTGTAGCCCAGCATGTTGGTGTGGCAACATGTTCACGGTCAATTGATGGATGTTCTGCAAGTACTGAGTAATCGACGTCTCGTTGTCGACTTGAATGCGAGTAGGGACTGTTGTAAGAATTGGTCCTGCAATGTCTGTGATGCCATCTAGGCCGATGTTCCTCCCCATGAGTGTCTCCCCAAAGCAGACATCACTTGATCCGGTATGAGCTGACACCACGATTGCCCACGCAGCACGGATCATTTCCGGAAGAGTTACACCGCTATAGCCAGAGAATTCTGAGATTTGCATGCTGCTTTCGTGTGTATTTCCCACCCGAACTGAGCCTGGTGAAGTCGACTTGTTCTGCGGGAATGGGGAAGAATCCAGGCTGGAGAGGTATGACTTCCAAAACTCATCGGACTCGGATGTCTGCTGTCCAGTTAAGTAGTCCACGAACAACTTGTACTGAAGCATTGTGTTGTCCCTCGAAATCCCAGAATAGATCTCCTCGACCCTCCGAAAGATACCTGGTAGCATCCACCCATCGTAGAGCGCGTGATGTACGGTCCAAACGAAGAATGTTGCTGAAGAGGCATTGTCCTTCACGATTGCATATCCCGTCAAGGGACCTCCAGCATAGTTTGAATGTTCAAAGTTCCCTTCAATCAAATCATCGAATGTTGTCAGGATTCTCCATGAGATCGGATCCTCTTTCAGCACAGCTTGCAGGAAATTCAACGAATCTGTATGAATGATACGAGTTCGCAGAATGTCTAGCTCATTAACAAGTGTTTGCCATGCTGCCATGAATCTCTCAAGATCAACATGTTCCGATAGCCGAAATACCGGCTGAGCAACATAGGCACCTTGCTCCTTGACGGACAATGTCAAAAGGCCTTCTTGTACTGGACTGCACGGGTAGATATCGGAGATCGACTCCTTAGACACGCAACATTGGTCAGAAACCTCCTCCAGGATCCAGTCACGATCTGCCGAAGTAGGGAGAAGGCTGAATGGCTCAACGTCTCGCTTCTTCTGTGCTGGCTTTGCAGGCTCGCATTTTCTCGCCATATCCATGAAAACGGGATGGGCGTATATATCAACAACCTTAATCGATATCCCGTGGGAGTTAGCTGCGCTAACGAGCTTCATAGCAGAGAACGAATCGCCTCCGATTTCAAAGAAGTTGTCCTCAACACCAATGGAACCGGACTCAAGGCCTATGACATCTTCCCAGATTTCTCGGAGCGTTGCCGTCGCTTCTGTTTCGGAAATTTGCCCTGGGCCCGCGTTGGATACTCCATAGGCTCTCAAGCGATCCTTGGGCAACGGCTCAACGGCAGATCGAAGCTTTTTCCTGTCCAGTTTCCCGGATACTGTAATCGGTAGGTGTCGTACTGGTACAAATAGCTTTGGTATAAGACCCATGGGTAAAGATTCACGCAACGAAGCATGTAAGCTTCTCGTGGTCTCTCTGATCCTGTCATTCATCTGAAAAAGGACGACTGACGATAAATCATGCTCCAGGTCGTTCTCTTCGTCTGTCTCCTTCGTAACGGTGAAGAATGCTGCAAGGCATCTAGCCACTGTTCTAACCTCCGGAGATACAAGCTCGACGGCCACCTTTGTGGATGGTGGCAGAAAACGAAGGCATTGCTGCTCGATCTCCTCCAACTCAACCCGCTGACCGTTCAGTTTGATCTGTGTATCTTTGCGGGAGATGAAAGAGATTGTCCCATCATGATTGTAGTATACGAGGTCACCAGTGCGGTACATTCGCTCCTTGCATTGAAGGACGCTTGAAACGCCATGGTGCTGCATCCAACGGGCGCTTGTGATGAAGGCTTCCTTAGTCTTCTCTTCGTTATTTAGGTAGCCTCTCGCGACATTGCAACCTTCAAGGACCAGCTCTCCCACTGCGCCAACGGGAAGAAGACGATGGTAATTATGGAGATCCACGATCCATGCTCTGCAGCCTACCGGAGTGCCAATTGAGTTATAGTTGCTAGTGAGGCGTCTTCCTTGTTTGTCCACAATGGTGCAGGACGTGGCCAATATGGTTGCTTCAGTAGGTCCGTAGGCGTTGATCACGCATCGATCTGCCCATCGTTCAATGTGGCTTGCTGTTATTTTCTCACCTATTGCAATCACTGTTCGCAGGGTTGGGACTGTCTTTGGGTCGAGAATGTTTGCTACCGATGGAGGGCCGCTCAGGACATTGGCTTGCATTCGATTGATAGCCCCAGCCAAGTCATTCATGCGCTCATCTTCGCTGGGTACACAGACACAACCACCGTTCATGAGAACCATGATTGTTTCCAGTATGCTGACATCAAATGTGTAGCTTGAGAACTGCGTGGCCCTGGTTCCGGGGCCAATCCCGTATTCCTCAGCAATTGATAACGACAGTAGGCTGAGCCCAACGTTCTCAACAACAGTGGCTTTTGGCTTCCCTGTAGTCCCAGACGTGAAGATCGCATACGCTGGATGATCGATCCTGGCATGCTCTGTAGGGACACCGGATGTAAGGGTTGTGAGCTCTCGGATCGTCGTTTCGCATACAGAAAATGTCACATCGTAAATCCGAGAAGCCTTTTCGTGGTGTTTGGATGAGCACAAGACGACTAGAGCATCGATATCCTCGATCATCCCTTTCAATCGTTCCTCCGGATGTGCAGGGTCAAGAGAAACAAACGCTCCACCTGCCCGGAGCACTGCAACTTGTGAAATAACTGCCCATGCAGACTTCTCGAAGCAAAGGGCCACAAATGTTTCGGGTTTGACCCCGATCTCTCGCAAATGCTGTGCCAGTCGTGCCGAATAAAAATCAACATCTGCGTAAGTAAAGTCTCCGTCCCATGAGCTAATCGCTGGCTCTAATGGAAGCGCCAGGACATGATCCTGTATCATCTCATATGGGCATTTCGTTGGCCGATCAGGAAGCGCTCTGTTCCACTCCCGTATCTGCTCGCAAGACCGTTCCATAATGAACTCAATGTCACCGATGCGACAAGCAGGGGAATTAATGGACGAATCCAAGATTTTCTCAAAGCATTCAATGATATCTGCAACATGCTCCCCAGACAGATGATCAGTTGCATAGGCACAGGTTACCTCAACTGAGGATCCCATGTCCCTCACACTGACACAAAGCATGCAGTTGTTTGGATTGTCGCCGCTCAATTCGAATGGGGCGCTTTCTGCACCTGTGCTGGCGCTGTGTTGGAAGGAAGTGTTGAAGAAAGCGCCAGTCAGGTCAAGCTCCTGCTGGATATCGAGGGACAAGGGTCGGTGCTGAGAGATCTGAGCGAAATCCCTCGTCAATTTCCAGATGACATCTTCAAGCATCATGTCGTCCTTCAGGCATAATCTAATAGGCAAGACCTCCATGGCTGCCTTCCCTTCTATCTGCTCTTGGTCTGATGGACCACAGCCGAAACAGACGTCCTCTGACCCAGTGTAACAGCGAAGGACCAAGCCCCAAGCAACCCGTAAGAGAGACCCAACATCAACTCCAAGACTTTGACAGAGCGAACGAATCCCCTCTGCATTTTTGATTGTAGTCTTAAATGGAGAGAAAGCCCTCTGTGTTGGTTCAAGTTGCATGCGCGGAAAAAGACAAGCCTCAACATCGGCTAGGTATTTCCTCCACCAATCCACGTGGACTGCAGCCTGGCGGTCTTTCTTTCCCATGTACACCAATTGGCCGCGAGAATTGTAACGTGCCAGCTCTCCGGTCTTGAACCACTGCAGTTGGCGTGAGTCCTGGCTATCAACCTCGTCCAGCAAAGTATGAGCCCATTTCGGCTCCTGGATAAAGTTCTGTTTCGTAGATTCCTCATCGTTCCAGTAGCCACGAGAGACAACGGGGCCTTCTACCACCAATTCGCCAATACATCCTATGGGCACCAGGAGGTCGTGATCTTGTGCATTGACGAGCCACGATCTGCCACCCATGACAGATCCAGAGCTTGCCGTTTCGACAGAAGTGCCAGGGGAAGAGGCGTGTACCCAAGTTGAGGAGTATTCAGGGGCACCGTAGAATGTGTGAAGCATCACGTTTCCGGACCACAATTTGTTGACTTTGGCGTTAGGTGTCCCGCCATACAGCACAAGAGCCTTGACTTCAGGCAGGTCTGATGGTTGTAACTTGAGGGCCATAGATGGCGTCGTGCTGACCATATTCGCATGCAGGCCATTTATCGATGAAGATAGATTCTCGAGCTCAGTATCAGCCGGAATGCATACACAGGCACCGCGTGACCAGGCACCGAAGAGTTCCTGAAGGAAAACGTCGGATTTGTACTCAGAAGTCTGGAATATCCTCGCCGTGGAGTCCAAATCAAGCGCCGCTGAGAAACTCTCCGCTCTCATCAGAATATCCTGGTGATCAAGCATAATCGCTTTCGAAGTACTGCGATCGGATGTGAACACGAGGTAGGCATCATTCTGAGGCTGCAGGCTAGGTAAGAAGCTTTCCTTGCTAGCCGGGAGGCACTCCAAGAGAGATCTGTCAATTGAAATGACAAAAGGGATTGATACTTCCAGCGAAGGGGCTCTGGAGGGCGAGGCAAGCGCAACTTGTACTTCGTTGCAGAGCTCCTCGTTCAAGACCTCATGCAGGCGGCCATGGGTGATTGGGATACACACCGCTCCTAGCTTTAGCACTGCTAGTATGGCAACAACTGCCCAGACAGATCTGTCGAGCTCAATGGGGATCAGAGAGCCCGATACCACGCCGAGCTGCTCCAAGTACACTGCCAATGCGGAGGACAGCTCGTTGAGCTTCGAATATGACAGGTCCCCATCCCAAGCGACAACGGCATGGTCATCTGCATGAGTTGTGGCTTTCTCGCTCACCACTTCATGCGCACACTTGTCAGCGGCCACAGGGTATGAGGCATTCCAGGTCTTGATTTGTTGAGTATGCCAGTCACTCATTCCCGTGATCAGCTCCAGCTTCCCATCAGGGACATGTGCAATGTCTTTCAGGTGCTGCAAGAACGTGTTGGCGACGCTCTCGGCCTGGAGAGCCGACAGCGTTGTGGTCCAGTAGTTGAAGTCGACATTAGCACCGGTGTCCGAGACCTCAACGTTAACGAAAATGGGAAATTCCACGGGATCGTAAATTGATCCAAGCTCGACAAATTGGATGTTTCCATCCGTCTGCGTGTCAGTCGGGGGTAGTCTTCGGTAGGATAGCCCAGTATTGAACAGCATCTCGGACAGCTTCAGGGCATGCTGAATGTCGATCAGCGAAGTATGCCTGTAAGGCAAATGCTCCATGTAGTCATGCTGTACTTGCAACATAACGTCCCTGAGCAAAGAAGTATCGGACATTCTCATCCGGCATGTTAGAATGTTGATAACAGGGCCAACGACTGCTTCGATATCCTCGACTGGCACGTCTCTGAGGGAAGCCATATAGCAAAAGTTGACGTCGTTGGATGCACAGAAGGAGCGGAGGGTGAGACCCCATGCAGTGCTGAATGCTGTTGAGAGAGTGAATCCATTCCCTTCGCAGATTTGCTTGAGTTCCTCGTAGAACTCAAGATCCAAATGCATAGTTTGGAGTCTCTTGCGCAAGACTTGGCCATCGTTGAGGGTAGGGAAATGGCACGGCTCAGCATCCGACAAATACGTCCGCCAATACTCGATACCCGGGGCTTGGGGAGTGTCTTGTAGGTACTGTACAAAGCCCTTGAAAGTTGGTGTCCGAGCCACCTCATAGTTGTCGTAAGCGAGCTGTAAGTCGCGAAGTATGATGGAAATGGAAGACCCGTCCATGATGGCATGGCTAAGTTCAATTCTGCAGAAGGTCTTTCCAGAAGCTGTCTCACAGATGGTGAATCGGTGAGGAGGTCTGTTTTGACTGAGCTCGATTGAGCCCTGCCCATCAAGAGCTTCCAACACTCCATCATCGCTCGAACATCTCACATAGGCGGGATGTGCATCAAAAGACTTGAGAACGACTTGGGAAAAACCATCTCCATCACCGAGGCTCTCGACGAACACCGTCCGCAGCAATGGGTGCTTGGAGACAACCGCTTTCCAAGCGTCTGTCAGTCGAGCTATATCGGTCTTTCCATTCACAGTCCGAACCTCAAAGGTGTTGTGGACAGCATAAAGTGCTTCATCCCGTAGCCGACTAAGCAAGATACCCTGTTGCATCCGCGTACAAGGGTAGATATCCTCGACCATGTCAAAGGAATCAACCCCGATACTAGGCAGAACAGTTGACACCATGCTCTCGAGCTTTTCGTAGGTAAGCGAGAGCATTGGAAAGGTACTCAAGGTTGGTCTAACTGCCATGGCTTGCAGCTTCGCGCCAACCTCCTTCAATACATCACAGCAACAAGATATCCAGTCTCGGATGGACCCTTGGTGGCTCATATATCTATTGAAAGAAAAGGTGAAGCGCAGATTCCCCAGAGCAGCCATGGCGGAAATCTCGAAGAGTGCAAAGCGCGGCGTATCTTCGCCAAAATCTGCAGACCCTCCACCTCGACCAGCCTCGCCAGCCATCTGGTTCATTAATTCGAAGAGACCATCTCGTCGCTGGAGGTCTCGATGTTGCCCAACATAGTTGAAGGACATCTCCATCGGACAAGGGTGCTCGCGATTTTCAGCGCCCCCTCCAACCAACATGCGCTGTGCGAATTCTTGTCGACCGTTATCCAAAGCACGACGGCGCAGGTCCTTGACATGCACGACAGTCTCGACTATGTCGTTCGCGACCGGGTCCGATACCAGAATCGGATATAGCGTGGTGAACCAGCCAACGGTGCGTGAAACATCTATGGATTGATCCCATACTTCGCGACCATGTCCTTCGTTGTATATCACAGGCAAAGCTCGGTCAGTGAAGGTCCGTCGAAACGAATGTAGCAGGGCCGCAAGGAAGACATCGATGGGTTCTGTCTGCAAAGCCTGGTGACAATCCTTGAGTAGACGTGAAGTGCTGTCTTGGTCGAGCTCGAATCCTTCACAGTCCACGTCACCGTAGGTTATCGTGCGGTCTTCCATTCCCCAGTAATTTAATTCTGGGGCTGGAACATCCTTCAAGCTGGCTTTATCGTCCGTCGTCAGAGCCTGGCACCGTTCGCTCTGTAGAGCACACCATGTCTGGAAAGGCAAAGAGCTGTTCGACCGCGCGGTTTCGTGCCCATTCAACAGCAGGTCTTCTAGATCTTCCAGAATTATCCGCCACGATACAATGTCAACCACCAAGTGGTGAGCCACAATTGACATTATCAATACTTGTCCGTCCTCGCAGAAAAGGTCCACTGCAAGTACAGGCCCAACAAGAGCATTGATCGACGATTGGCTTTTTTCGACGGACTGTTCAATTTTCTCGGGACTGGTGGTCTCATGTACATTCCAGCGGTACGAACCGACGATGTCGGTGGTGATGAGTTGTTGGAAACCCCTTTCAGACCCTAAGTCAATGAGTCGCGCTCGCAGCATAGAGTGTCGATCGATTAGAATCTCGATACTGCGGCGAATATCCGTCTCGCTGATACGCTGATGAAGACGAGTTCGGACGCTCTGGTTGAAATGTCCCTGCCCTTCCAGACGGGCCATGAAATGGAGCTTCTGGATAGGCGAGAGGTCGAATGGTTTTTCGATCGTTTCCTCATAAACGGCCGGCTGTTCGATGTCTTTAGCCCGTGTTGCTAGTTCCTTGATCGACTTGGTTCGGAGAATTTCCTGCACCGTGACGCCAACCCCCTGCTTCTTGCAGAGTCCCATGCATGTAATCGCTGCAATAGAATCACCGCCTAAACTCAGGAAGCTCTCATTAAGCGAGATATGAGACTTCGGGATGTTAAGGACGCGGCTCCAGATCGCTGCTATTTGATCCTCCATGGCATTACCTGAGCGAGAGACACTTCCATCCAACCCAGGTTCTGATGAGATGCATCGTACTTCGGGGTCATCCATAATACCTCCGACCCAGCTCGCTGTTGCCTTTCGATCAAGCTTGCGCGACGGAAGAATGGGTATACTTTCAACACACAGCCATACTGCTGGAACCATGTATGCCGGTAAACGCGCGGATAGTCGATTGCGGATCTCTGATATGATTGGCAGCTTCCTTGGATCCTCGACTAGTTTCAGAGGCACGGGCTGTGTCTCGCAATTGTCGGTAAAAGGAACTGCGAAAGACATCACGGCGACCAGCCTTCCCTCCGCGAACCCTGTTTTCGGAAGAAGGACCAGACAGTGCTTGATGTTCGAGTCGGAATTGAGATTATCTTCGATTTCTCCCAGCTCGACTCTCTGTCCGTGAACCTTGATCTGCGTGTCTTTCCTTCCTAGATACGTCAGCGACCCATTTTCAGAGTTGTATCTTACCAAATCGCCGGTCTTGTAGAACCTGCGTCGAGAGCCTCCAGAAGCGTCATGTTTTGTCCAAGCGGGGTCGTAGATAAAGGATTCGGCGGTCTTCTCTGGGTTGTTGAGATAGCACCGGGCCAGGGTCGGCCCCTCAAGAAGCATTTCGCCGGCACATCCGACAGGAACAAGCTGATCGTGGTTCTCCGGGTCAACGATCCAACAGCGCGCACCCGTTGGAAAGCCGATATCCCTACTGTCCGAGCCGATGGTGACGTTGGAGTTGATGGCAGCTGTGACAGCAGCCTCAGTAGGTCCGAATCCATTCAGAAGGTTGATCTTTGACCAGGTCTCGATATGCGACTGAGACATCGCCTCTCCGACCAATGCCAGGGTCTCCAGCACCGGAACGTCGGCTATGTTGATGAAATCGATGAATGACGGTGTCAACGAAGCATGGTTGACCCGCATCCTGTTGATCGCTTTGACTATGTCGTTCAGACGCTCATCCTCGCTCGGTATACAAATGCAGGCACCGATCATCAACACAGTCAGTATATCCACCAGACTCGCGTCGAACGTATGTGCCGCAAACTGCAAAAGGCGAGACTCCGGGTAGATGCGCAAACGGGGAGCGTGGGCTACCGAGCTAGCCACATAGCTCTTATGTTCCATCAGAGTCCCCTGAAGGAATGTTAGAATCTCTGGAATATAGCACTGGAATATCACCAACCTTGGGTTCGCCGGTCGATCCGGAAGTAAATATTACATAGGCGGCATTGCAGCCCTTGACTTCGGGGGGTGGCATGGGTTCTCCCGAAGTCTGCGCAAATTCGGCGATGGTCTCATCGTCAAGCGGTACAAGGTGTTCTGCAATGTCCCCCAGTTTGTCTACTCTGTTTCGAGAGCAGAGCATGATGGGGGCCTGTACAGACTTCACCAGCGACTGCAGACGAGAAGTCGGATGGGTTGGATCCAGGGGTACGAAAGCACCGCCAGCTTTCAAGACCCCCAGAACCGCCACGATGTACCATTTCTAGACATCATCAGTATCCGACAGAGATAGGAAACAAGCTACCCACCGACTTATCGAAGCAGAGCGCAACTTTTGATTCCGGTTTTACACCGTGTCTTTGGAGGTAGACCGCCACTTGCGAGGCCATAACGTCCAATTCCTGATAGGTGAAACTCCCATCCCAGGCGCATACTGCCTCCTTCTCGGGATGGAGCAGCGTCTTCTCATGAACAATGTCATGAATGCAGCGATCAGGACTCGCGGGGGGGACAGAGTTAAACTTGCGAATGCGACACCAATCCTGCTCCGAGAGGACATTCAATTCGCTCACTTGAACATCCTCCTCAGAGAGTAGACGGTGCAGTGTCCGCTCGAAATAATTAGATATACTTTTTGCCTGCTCCGAAGACAGGTCACAGTTCCACCATTCCAAGAAAATGCCCACATCTTGCTCCAGAATCTTCACATGAAGACGAACGCGGCACTGGGGACTCGTCTTTAGCAGTCCGTTTCCAAACCCATGTTGCACAAGACATACCTCCTCTGGGAGTGTAATCGCCGGGGCGGGTTGCACAAGCGAATCGCGTGCACTTCTGGCCGAGTCGCTGCAGACCCGGATCATCAAGGTCGTGTTAAAGAGACTGTAGTCGCTAGGCGCACCCCCTGATGAGGCCCCCTTTTCGGGGCTGTCGGCATGGCTCTCCGTGCGCACCACCTTCTCCAGGACTTGCTGTACAGTGTCCTGCTCCCTGACGGTGAGGTGGAAGATTGATGGGCTGGCCAAGTCAGCGGAGGCGGCGCCATGACTGCCTTCACCCCCAAGGCTCTGATAACCGAAGCAGACCTCCTCTGACCCGGTATATCGGTGGAGGAGTAAAGCCCATGCAGTTTGCAGAAGCGAATTCAGGTGGCCTTGCTCCCAGGACGAGAGTAATTGGAGGGTTTGCGAGGGATCCGACTTTGTTCTCATCGACACCGGCCGCTTGGGGCCATCAACGGACAACGGACTGAACCTGGGAAGACAACACGCGGTTGATCGGGCCATGATTAGGTAGATGTCGTTCCGAATATCCTCTATGTACAATCAAAGGGGGCGAGGGGCGTGTAAAGAGCATGAGGGGAGCAAAGACGAAGCACACTTTCTACTTTTAAATGAAGAGCCCGAACAGGTCAACGCGGCTTCTTCCGAAATTGGCTGAAGGATCTATTTTCATTTTGCCTCCTAAGCAGGGTCCTCCACTGGTTCACAAATAGAATACCCAAGAGCCCTTCCTCTGCCAATGACAAAACTCCTGTAGGGGGGCCATAGACGACAGGGTTATCGTTAACTAACTTCATCCACTGCGAACACTACTCCATGGGGTCAACGCCACGGTCCTTACTCGTTACGGAACAAACCCAATGGGAGCAGACCTGTCTGCATGGCTTCTCAGCTGGCGTAGAGGCTTAAGGAGCTGGTGAGGACGGAGTGGAGCTGAATACAAGGAAAGTGGCTAGAGGCATACGGAGGGCTCTGTGAGGCAGCAGTCGGGTAATAGTTCTCGGGCTGTATGCAGAATCCCGGTTCTGAGCAGACAGTTTGTAATAGAACTGGCCACTGTAAGAAAAGTAAATACAGAATAAAGAGAAATAAATAGAAGAAATAAATAGAAATATGGGGCTGGACCAAAACCGGTTGGAAGATCAGGTCCATCCACCATACTCCGTCGAACACGCCGTAGTGCGCCTCCACCTACTCCGTACTCCGTACAGATGATCCATTAAAACAGAGCCTGGCCGAGCTGATGAAGACTCTGGCAGTCATAAAGCCGGCCTTTACGCTCAAAATGGTATAACAGCATGACGGTGGCGTTTTCAATTGGCTGTCCATGGGCCATGGGGGATGATGCTCGCAACGCATTAGACAGGCGGTTTCGAAAGTTTTCCCTATTGAAGTCACGCTACAAAGAGGTATCCATGTCAGGCAAACATCCCAGTTCGTGGTAGCCGTGATGTCTTTTTAGCCAGCTGATCTGTAGTCTCTTTAGCCGTCCTGGTGGTGGCTGTTGTGGTTGTCGTTGCTGTGCTCCCGCTGTTCTGGTCAGGAGGAACTATACAGACTACCTCTTCTTGAAAGTTCATCTTTCCCATATCGTAACCATGACTTAATGCATCACAACTCCGTGAGGGTCCGGCACAATTCTCCATCAACCGGATTCCAGAGAAAAAAGTAAACATGGCCAGTTGTTGGCCATGTCTCAGAAGACTCTCAGCATCCAACTTTTGCTCCCCCCACAGCTTTCTCCTGTGCTGTCCACTTCACTCTCAATAATCATACTCCGTACATAATTCCCGATAGGAATACTATGCCAGATGAATTCAACCCAATTCTTAGAACAGAATTGGGTCTGGGAGGTGATCGCTGCAAGGGCGCCAGGCGCCAATGACACTAGTGCGCTCGGGTATGGTTTCCTCAGCAGGATCGGTTCTTGTTTCTGGTGCAATCAATTGACTTGGTTAAGCGAGAAGATGACCTCCGTGAAGTGTGTCACAAACATACGACCTGTCACTTCACTTAGGTGAATAGATTAGTTCCCGTCTATTGATCAACCGATCTACATCCTCCCGTAGTGCACGCGATGGCTCGTCTAGCGACATGTCGACTCGGACGATATTTTGGACCGTTTACTGTCGGATCAGCTGTGGTTATGATAGGAGCATACTCCGTATGAATACTTTAACTAGGTACTCGTGGGAATGCCCCGTCCAGCATGATACATATCCGGAGTACTCCGTACCAAGTCCAAAAGACCAGGTCTAAAAAACATAGCGCCGGTTCATCCGTAGCCTTCCCGCGGAGACTAAGATCTTCTTTAATTAAATGATCCTCCTTGTTGAGATCGAATTTGCCAAGGGGCGCTCGGAGGGCGTCTTGGGTGGACTCGGGTGGACTGGTAGTGTGGCCCTAACGCAGCCACCACCAAGGCATCACCCATCCCTATATTAATTACACCACTATTACCAAAAGCGAGCTTAATGCATCGGCTAACTACTGCACCTTGATCGATCGCCGCGAGCCATGATTCACTGGCACTGCCGCCTTACCTCCGAGAGTCACCCAAAGTCCGCCCAAGGGGCCCATTTCGCCCCTCCCCATCAACGTTCCAGACGGTCGACGCGGCAGCATGGCAGTGGAGTACCTATAATAGTACACCCACCGTGACAAAGGTACTGTACGCTCGCTGGGGCGGTGGAGACGACATGGTCGGGCAACGGCATCAGTCCGTATGATTGTGCGATCTGCCGTGTCCTTGCGATCTCGAGAAATGGTATGATACAGTTTATGAGCTGTTCAAGAATGATATATAGATTGCCTGATGCTCTGATTCCTCCCTTCAAAAGAGCTCGGGCTCAAGCAAACGACATCCAAACACCGACAGCCGCAGGTACCCATTCGAACCATCGGTGTCGTGTCACTCAGCTTGCAAGTGAGACGCATGCAATGACTCTTGAGTGCGTCTGCCAGGCACTTGCCCGTAAACCCTCTGTCGCCGCGATGGCCGTTCTCGCCAAGTGGAAATGCACTCACGGCTTCTGCCAGTGGAGCTATAACACCATGACTTACTGACCAGGGCATCCTGCAGCTAGACAAATGGTTGCGTAAGGTATTCCTGTCAGACCCAGGCCGCCGATGGGGCGTGACTCGACATGATGCGAATCTAGATGCTGATGGGTTGTTTGCCTTGTTACACCACATCGGCCTCGTGTTGGTCGGACATTTCCTCCACCGAGTCATCTCCGCTCTGCATGCTTGGGCAGTGGTTCGGAGAATACGAAGGCCACAAAAGAAGAGAATGTCCTGAGTGTTGCATTGGTGGCGTTCAGCCATGGCTCGATCACGCTAGAACGGCTACTTGTAGGTGTCCAGGTGTCCAGGTGTCCGTCCATCAAGCTGGTCTATATATGCCTATTGGCTAGGTCTTTATTGATCCCTTCGTCAGAGGTTTCCATCTATGCAGAATTCAGGATATCGCCTTGTCCAGACGCTGAGGAAGCAGGATTGTCAACTCACTCCTCTCCTTCCTTCCGGCGAATATCCCTGCATCTCGGTGAGAGCAGCAAGACCAATCGCTTGAACGTCGTCCCTCCTAGTACTAGTAGCTACTCATTCAATCTCTGCGCAGCAGGAATATACCTCGCCCCAGCTACAGGAAAAGCCTTCAGAGTCTCCTCGTCAACCTAACATCCCACACATTCAACAGCACCCGTGCCTCCGACCGAGCGCCCGGAATCAGCACAATCGCCGGCATGCCAGAATCCAGCAGTTCGCCAACCAGGGCATCATGCAGCCCTTCGCCTGCGCGGGCGCCTGCTCCAGATTATCCGGCTGAAAAACTGGGAAGCGGCGATGATGGCTCTGCACCGGCAGATCAGCGACGCTCCTGATGGCGCCAGCCACCGACGCCCGCATCGATCGGCGTATGCGCCACCAGCACAATCCTCCCACGCCCACAGAACTCGCCTTCGCCTCGACGACATTGATCATCAGCACCACCTTCATCTGCGTTTTTGGGGTACGCGGTGAAATGGGCGGCAGGTCCTAGAAGCCAGCGCCGTTCCCGATGTTGGCGCCCGCGTTCAAGGCTGTCTTTAGCATGCGGAATGCCTGTTCGTCTGGGTCTTGTCCGTTGGTGAGCCAGCCAAGGCCTATGTCTGCGATGCCTTTGGCGAGCAGTCGGGTCGAGTCACTTACGCATCAAGCCCAGGCCGTTCTGGCTGATTTCTTTCCCTACGATAGACGACGGCATGGTAGTTTGTGATTCGGCGTACGAACACTGTAGTCGAAAAGCTTCTCAAGGTATATTCGCAAATAGCCCACTACTTACACTAAGGCCTTGCCCTCATCGCATGTCCAGATCTACGGAAGATCATGTCCATCCAAAGACAAAAGATAGTTGGCTCTTCAAATCAAACCAATGCTGCTCGATCAATCCAATTCTCCTTTTCTTGCACCACCAGGAAACTAGAAAACAACCCCTAGCCTAGCCTAAAATACAAATGCGGTCCAGAAACTGCAACATAGCGTAGATGGAAACTGACAAACCAACAAAATCGTAGATGCGACACTGTTCAGAGCTTAGAGTAGCATCGTATCATCATTATCCGCCTGGTCAGGGTCCAAGATCCCAAATTCCCAATCGCCCCGTTCAATCCGGCTGACGCGGTCCAATTCGGCCTGGTATTCCCGTCGCAGATGGTCCAAGGTGACTATGACCCGTCGACAAGGCTGGCTATTCGCTGCGGTGGAGGACGACTTGCTGCCGCGGCGCACATTCGGCTTCATAGCACTAGTGCTCGAGCTGAACCTACGCTTCGACCCTTGTACTGTGGGCGATGCGTCCGCATCGTCCATAAAGACGTTTCCATCGTCTTCCTGCACGCTGCGACGTCGATCGAGAGACTGGCCCGGCACTGATGGCTCGTCCTTCTCGACGAGGATATAGGCCTCGCTCTTGTCCACACAACGAAGAAGGTTGATCAATGACAGAAGCTCGTGTCGGATCTCCTTGCTCTCCGGGTCGTCCTCCTCTGTGGCTTGCGCGCCATCGGCCTCACGACCCTTAGCAAGGACAAGATGCGAGGATGGACTATCCCGAGCCATGCGAAGCCGCTGAACATTCCGGTAGGCGATCTCCGCGGCGCCACGATAATCATTACGAGCGATTCGATAAGCCTGGAGCACTCGCTGATAATCCGGCGTGCTGTCGGTCCACTTGTTCCCATGGTCCATGGTAGAGTGGAAAGACGTCTGCTTCCGAGCAAGCGAAACCAAAACTTCGTCCACGTGAGATGCAATGTTTGGAACAAGAGATGTGGGGAAATGAAGGATCTGGCGAAGGCCAGAAGTATCCGGACCCGAAGCCACCAGTATACTCGTGATCAGAGAACTGAGCGCCGACTTCTGGAGGGCGAGATCCTTGTACCGAGCGAGCGTAGAGTAGGCCTGGTCGAACTGGCAGGTCTGGAGGGATGCGTAGAACAATCGCGAGAGCAGATCCGTACGCAGGATGTTGTACTCTGGGTCTTTGTCGTCCCGGTATTCACTTGCAAGGGCCTGGAGTGCAAGGCTGGCAAAGTCGGCAACATGCGAGAATGACCTGGCCTTCTCGAATATAGTCAAGATGTGTTGGAAATACTTGGGCAGACCGTTGTGGAAACAGTCCACGGAAACGATGTCAAGAAGCGTGGATGACATTTCATGCAGATTGCCGAGTGGTTTGCCGCAGGCTAGACAAGGGTTAGACATTCACATTCCGACCACGATCAAAGACAGCAACAAAGGAAGACTTACACAGAAGGTACGCAGCTTTCCGGAAATACAACGCTGCAGTGTCGAATTCGGACATGGCGACGTATAGACGCCCCTTGACGTATGTCGCCCAAGACGTACTTGCTTGGAAGCGCAAGAAGTCCCAGGCAAGATCAATGTTGTTCTTCGCAATCAGATCACATTGGATGTACACCAACGCATTGGGGTATGCCACTTCTCCTTGTCGAGTCACCCATGATAGAACATCGCGAATTCCCAGAGATAGTGTATAGCTCTGCGGTAACCCGGTGGTCTGACGGGGCTTAATATCAGTAGCGAACAGATCTTCTAGGATCGTCGCCATTCTCGGGGCGTCCTTCTTTCTGGACGATTCTTTCAGGGAAAAGGTAGATGCGTTGTCATCAGTCGCACTTGTAGATCTACCTGAGCATTTCCGACAGTTGGAGCTCAGCCAGGCCATCATTTCGTATTCTCTCAGAAGGGTGATCAGCGAAGCAAAGAGGTCGACCGCATCGAAGTTTGAGTCTTCTTCCTGCTGTACCTCCCCATCCACGAATAGAACAAGAAGTAGGAGGTCGGTCAGAACACGTCGGGTGAATAAAATGGTCTCTTGCACTCCATTCACCGTCACTCTCACGCCAAAGTGGGTAGGCAGAAGATCAGAATCCTTGCCCGGGAATCCAAGAGGTATCGTGTCGATAATGGTGTAGAACACCTCGTTCTGCAAATTGTAGATATTCAACTGCTCGTTCATCGCGCCGATCAGACCTTCGTAGACCTTATTGGAAATCTGTTCACCAAAATCACACCGCTCGCGGAAAGCGTCCATTCTGTCTTGGATGGAGGACGACGGTTCGGTGAACAATTCGGCTTCCAGGGCTCTTTGGCAATCTGCTTCAAGCTCGGCTGGGAATCTACGCCTGAAGCCTGAAGCAACTTTGATGAGATGAGATGACTGTTCAAAAAGGTCCCCAATCTCCGAGCTCAGATTCCTGTGTCTCCAGCGATCGACGATTTTAGGTCCTTCAGCGCGGAGCTCAGCTCCCGAGTTATGCAGAATTAATTCTGTAGAGCTGCACTCGCGGATAACAGCGCAACTGTCTGTCAAAAGAAGCCACGGTATTTCGTAATATGCGTCGTAAACAAGAGAGACGGGCTCAAATCTTCTCTTATTGATGTCCTCCACGATTTGCCAGAACTGACGCCATTTGGAATCAGTGTCCGTCCGGTAACGAGTGAAGTCCATATCCTCATCAGCGTACTTGCGAAGGGACACGGTAGCAGCGATCGTGGAGCAGAGCCGTTCTGAAAGCGATGCACCCTTTTTGGACGCATTTTGCGAAGACAATGGCCGGACGGCTTCCTGATAAATGGACAGTGCAGTCTCAAGAGCCTCGGGGGAGAATCTGTTCGGCTGTAGAAGGAACTTCAGCCATCTCTCTGTCGGGTCCACGACATCTGACAATGCCATGGGAGGTGGGGGCTCCTGGGAACGAGAATCCATCATCGTGGATACCCAGTTATTGTTCCAATCAGTAGCCAAAGTCTCGAAATTGAAATGAAGTGTGTACAGTTGGTACAGGCTGCTGTTTCGCCACAGAACCCACAACTCCATGCGCCTCCCTTCCTCCGCGGGCTTTATGTCGAAATCGGCAATGCTCCAAAACATGTTTCCAGTCGTATCCGGGTCCAAAGGCCTCAATGGGGTGTCTGGATAGAGGTCCTCGATGATCAGCGGCGATGTCAGGCCTCCCTTCACAGCCCAAAACTTGAAGCGGCCGTCTTCGAAAGGCGAGTAGGTGATAACATAGTACCGGTATTCGCCGTCCATAGCCCTCTCGACATTGAAGACGCGGATAAATGCTGATTCGGCGGGGTTTAACGAGTAGGCTGGCACGTCAGGATTTTGAATCTCACGGCCCAACAGATCCTTCGTAGCGGCCAGCTTGTTCGTCGCGAGATTCCATATCTTCAATGTATGGTTGAGGCAAACGGCAAAAACGTAGGTCTGATCGGACGTAGTCGCAATCGCATTCGCCAGGTTCAGATCGAGGGTGCGTCCCTTGTACTTGACGGAGGGCTGCGCGTTCCATCGAACTAGGCCGCGAATCGAGGAGCCCCATGTTCTCTCGTCGAAGGTGAGAGGTGACCAGCTGGAACCTAAACAAAGACGCAATTAGAAATTGGCTCTTAACAGTTAGAATCGCAAATTTAGAATTACCATCATCGCCAGATCTCCTGGTCAGGCGCAAAAGCGACCCGTTGTCGAGGGAAATGAACAACTCCAGCGGGCTGCTGGCATGCAGTCGGTGAGGGTAGGAAAAGGACAGAGGAGCCGGAACGCAAGATTTGCACCAATCTGTTATAGTTTCATCTATCGAGGCGGTCCTGCGGAAGAATTCCGGTCGCAGGGTCAAGGTGTGCAGCTGTTTTGAAGCAGTGATCACAAAGACGCTTAAGATCTCGTGATCCTCCACATCGGCGAGGTCGACGCCCGAAGGAAGGATCTCTTCCTGAAAATCCAGGCGCAGAGTGTTGTTGTACTCGTGATGCTCAACGCCTCCCTTAGTCAAATCGACGCATTGTATCTCAAGCACCTTATTGTCGTTGACCACCCTCCACAGGAATGTCCGGGGATACACGCTGCGCTTGCGGAAGTAGATTGAGCCCTGAGTGGCCAGATATTGCCTCGTAAACTCTTCTTCATCTTTTGCGACCGTCTCGCTTTGGCCTGTGAGGGAGGAAATCGAGAATCGGGCGCGGCTGTTTGGGTTCGATTGAGATGGGATCGGGATGTTGACGACAGTGCTCGGCGAGTACGGCCGAAGATCGACCCGGGTATCCTTGTAAATTCTCGCCATGTCGGATTGAACAGAAGACCACCTTCCACGGATCAGAGAACGAGGTCAATCAAGCCTCCATGGTTGGTTGTCGCAGAGGGGGTGGAGTGTCCAAGCCAGCGGAGTTGAAAGAAGCTGGAGCTCTTCCGCTGCTCAGAAAAAACAAGGTCTTGGCACAAAACGCGCATCACCGCCTGATCTCCTGCTCCTGCTTTCAGAAGATACGGCCCTACAAACAGTCCAACGCGCCATCGATCTACGAGTCAATCATAGCTTGATCATTTCATACTTTTCATGGTATATAATTTGATCGTCAAAAGCATTATCTTTAAGCCGTCCCCGAGGGAATCTACGGCGCAATACTCGAACATAGCTGCGACATGCGATCGCAACAGAAAACACTATGTCCTAAATAAGGCGGATAAAACAGACTATAGCTATCGTATCATGCGTAGTAAGTACAAATGCTTCGTGATGTTTCCGTCTTTCAATCGTTCTCCAAGTCCTTCGGGCTAGGATCTCCAATTCCATCTTCATTGATGGCGAAGAGACAGTCACTCTCCGGCAGACAGGGACTGTCGTAGATCTTGCATACTCTGGTCTCTCCCCGGCCCTTCTTCAGGCTTAATCTGGTTGTGCTTGCGTGGGCGATAATGTTACCGCCAATGGGCTTCTTAGGGTCCGGGTTGAACATCGCACTCGGGCCACCGTCCACCTGAGCGACCACCTGGTTCGTAATGACCACAGCGATACCAAATTCATCCGCTAAGCGCTGGAGGGTGCGCAAAAACTTCGCCAGGTGAGTCTGTCGACTTGACAGCTCACCTCGTCCATTGAAATCCGTACGGTACAGCGACGTGGCGGAATCAACCACCAACAGGGAGAATCGAGTCTCGCACATCATCTGCGAGGCCTGGTTCAACAGTTGAAGTTGGTGGTCCGAGTTGTAGGCACGAGCATAAGCCACATTGTCAAGAACTTCCTCGCCGACAAGCCCATATCGCTGCGCAACAGCCAGCAATCGCACTGGCCGGAATGTACCCTCCGTGTCAATGTAGAGGCATTTGCCTTCCCCGCCGCCCATATCAAAGGGCAACTGGCAAGTTACGGCAAGTGTATGACATATCTGACTTTTGCCCGTCCGGAATTCTCCAAAGATCTCGGTAATCGAGCCGGTCTCTATGCCACCTCCAAGGAGCGTGTCCAATTGTTTGGACCCGGTGGTGATTGATATGAGCTCACTTCGTCGAGCGTGCATCTCCGTGGCCGTGGTAAACCCCATCGGAACGAGTTTTGCCGCTACAAATGACATTCTTTAGAAAATCCGTCCTACAAAGACTGATCTAGATCTGGGATTGACTCACCTTCAACCAAGACCTTTGTGGCTTTCTGTTCGGAGATTCCTTTGATCTGCTCCAGTTGACGCTTTGGCCTGTTGTCCCGGGGCAAAGTCAGTACTCGGATACGTTATGGAGTCCAGTGTCAAGAGCCAGCCGGGAAGACATACGTATAAGCAACTGACTCGACCGTGTAATAACCGGCTTCGACGAACAACTTGATGTCTCTTGCGGTGAGTCCCGCGACACCCTATCGCCATGTTAGATGGAATCATTCGAACTCAGGCGGAATATCGCGTCAACGCGGCCCGCCACGCTCATAGTGCCAATTTCCATAGGGAAATGTTGACTCACCTCCAAAGCTGAGAGCGGCGTGGGTGCTCCAGGTCCTGGAAGACCGCTATCGTCGTATTCATTCTGGGTCTCCATGTCGGCAGTCATCCTTGATTTCTGTTTGTATTTCTCTTAATCAACTCCGAATATGAATTTAATCGCCTGAGGTTTGCCACCAGTTGAGCGAGGACAACAAGACGTGCACGACGCGGTAGGACGCGTTCCAGCTGAATGAGTGTGCTGCTAAGACTCCTCTGGTCTTGAGTTCAATTTTTCTGAAAGAAGTTTGCTTGTGGGGATAAATACACCACCGAAGTCTTTTAAATATGGACAGCACAACTTGTTGGGTGGCAAATCGTCTGGTCTCTGCTCAGCATATTGTCGACGTCGAAGTTGTGGACGCGTCGAGGGAGTCACGAGGTCACGTGCGGTCCCGTTGTTGCCTTATGGGCGCCTAGATTTGTATGCATCCAAATCCACCACGAAAAAAAGATCTAATTCTAGTGGCTAGGCACGGATGGATGTATTATGGTAGAATTGGTTTGCAATCCCGTTTGTACATTAATTGCACTGGCTGTGTTGCCCAACGTCCCATCTATCAGAGGCGGTCTAAAATGTAAAGTACCTGAAGCCGCTGTGATTGTGGGCAGAATGGCAGGAAATGAATAACTACCATTAAACAGGCTAACTTTGTTACTCAAAACAATGGCAATGATTGTGGCTAAAAGATGGGCTTTCCCGGGGACATTCCCATCATCAGGAACAGTGGTGGTCTGTGAAAGATAGAAAAGAACCAAGCAACATTAGATACAGGACAGTCTCTGGGTCACTGTTTCTCGTTAAAAAGTCATGGATAATTCTGGGGACGTCGTGCACTAGGATATGGGCGTATGTAACAGCCCAATCGGATGTGTTCACATACCACACTCCGTCGTTCAACCATCTATCCGTTTGCTCTTGCATGGACCGGAACAAATCCGGCTCTTTGCGCCTCCCTTGGTTCATTGTTTGCATAGCTCAAACGAAGAGTTTCGGTAGGCTGCGGCTGAAAATTCTCGTCGAATAGCTCGCTCATCTGGTGTCTGAATTGTTGCTCCGAGGGAGTTCGTGGGTATCCTAAAGAGAGATTAGTCGGCGTTCCCATGAATGTAGTAGACACGCGATAACTTGCCTTCCGGCCTTGAAAACCTCTTAAGCCCCTCAAACGGCTTGGAAATCCATGAGCTTCGCTGGCCCAGCAACCCTGATAAGGGACGGTTTGAGCCCACAGTGGCACGTTTGCTCGACCGGTCATCATCTTTCGATGGTCGCTTAAAGGGTTGGTCTTCAGGAGCATCTTCGTAGTCGGAGGACTCGGATCGTTGGTTCTGTGTTGGATCTCCACCTGTTGATTTGGAGTGTCTTTTAGACTGGTGCTTGCTTCGTGGCTCTGCTGCTTTGTGTGCTTGTAGAGGTCGCTGGACTTCCCCGGTTGAGATTGCTTGACTGTTCACATCATCACGCCGCGCTGGCACGTCGCACTTGGGGACCCATATTCCTTCGACATGGACACCTTTCTGTAGAGCTTTGGCCCCGAATGGCACTTCGTGTTGTTCTGTCAGCATCGGATACGCCTCCGCATCTTGTTCGGATTGTCGACGAGCTTCTGCGGCTGCGTGCTTCTTCAGCGCCCTTTTATTGTAGGCAAGAACACAGAAAGAATATGCGAGGACGAGTATCTGGCACCGTTAGGGATGGCTCGATGTTTCTAGGATGATGGACTGTTACCAAGACACATGCGAGCACCTGTAAATACTGTTAATAGCTGCAATAGAAAATGGGGTTCGATGCTTGCAGCTTACAAAACTCAACTTTTGCCAAAGGGCCCAACCTGTCCAGAATGCCATAGCTCTACGCAGCCAGGGCGAGGGCGTAAGGTGGGCTTGGATATGGCGCTTCGTGGGACTTTTGCGTTCTCGGGGTAGCTTCAGTGTTGCACGTCTTTGTCCTGGGTGAGGAAGGATGTAACAAAGAACACTAGGTATCATAAAAGTGTCGTGGGATGGGTCATCTTCAGGGACCGGGGTCGCGATCAATACGAAAATGACCATGTCAAGGAAGTCGCGAAGAAGGTGTCCATGTTCGTTTGGCGAGGTCAATAGAGGCAAGCACCTGGCTAGGTAGGCACCTATGTCTGCATCAAGATTGCTTCGTTTTGAGTCGACACCCACTGGACTGCCGTGGCGCAACCAGGTGACAGGGTGGTGAGGTGACACTGCATGGCCATCGCGGCAGGGTACAATAATTTCCCTCAATTATGTCGGTGAGGGTACTTTGATTCGGTGTTATTGTGCATAGTCATGGACGCATGGATGGTAGGTAGTAGTTAGATGGTGACAAAAAAAAAAAAAAGCAGATAGGGTAAAAATAACAAAAAGAAGAGAGATGTAGTTGTCCAACCAAGCAGCCAACGTCCCTGTAACAGGACGGTGTAATCCGGCGACGCCATCCCAGGGTGGAAATGTCTCTGCAGAATTGCTTCCCTCAAGGGTCATTTCCATTGCTTAGCGCGTCATAGCGATCGTGGACTACTCGCACGAGTATAACGACGACCCCAGGATTCGTACCGGGCACCAGTCCTGCTGGCATAAGCCGAAGCAAGGCCACTGGCTTGGCGGCTGACCTCCCACTAGGTTATCCGTGACAGATTAGAGGAAAACATCTGAAATTGCCCTCCATAACTTGCAACGTCAACACCATTGTAGAGTATCATACTTGTTTATTTTTTTTCTTTTTTTTTTATCCCTATGTCTTTGTTGATGCGGGTTTCTGATTTCCTATATCGTGTTTCCAGGTAAGTTGCGCATTCACCTGTTCAACACACACCCTACCCGCATATATATATTGCATCGGCTGCTTGCGACTACAACTACCACAGCACCAACAGCCATGGATAACACAGGACCGTGTTTATCGACTCATCATGTTAAAGAAGCTAGAAAACCAGTACATTCTCGGAAAATCCCACAGAGTCCAAATGACACCAGACACAGACGACAGGAAACAAAAGTAAGACAATCTGCCGGTCAGCATCACTCATCTTCCTCGCCCGTGTTCTCACCATCAGCGTTGTCGCCGTCTGGATCCTCAGTAATCCCTTCCTCTTCGTCCTCATCATTGTCCTCGCCGTCTTTATCCGACCGTGCATCCTCATAGTCATTGCCGCCTCTCGCAGTCCCATTATCCCCAACCTTACACACCGCACCCCCATCCTTTCTGAGGTCTGCAAGGCCCTTTCGCGGCTTCCAGCCACCAAGGGGTCTGGTAGCATTGGTTCCGTTGCTCTTCGGCTCGTCCAGCTTTAGACGTAAACTCCACGACTCTTCTGCGCCCACGACACGACGGTGGACAGGGGCACCGTAGTTGTAAACGCCGTGCCTGAAGGGAAAGGCGAGGGGCGCTCCTCTGACACCGGTATAGGCGACTTCTTCTTGTTCCTCTGTCGGACGAGGAATAGGATATGGCGCGACCAGTGTAGACATGCTGAGGACGGCAGCGGCCGCAATCATCATGTCCTTCACAGCGACCATGTTGAAAGGTGTCCGAGAGATGTGTTCCTCCAAGGCCGAGTGCTTGACCTTCTCTCAGTAATGCCGCAGGGAATGTCTTCCAGAGATTAAGGGGGTTCCGCCCACCTAGCGATACTAAAGCAAAGCAGTCCTGATGCGGGAGTGGTATCACGATAGTCTTGCGTAGATGGCCGAGAGACGAGGTGCGCGAGAAAACAAGAGTTATAGGTATTCAGAACTGACACATGGTACTGGACACCTTGAGGAAAGAAAAACGAAAAGTGCCGTAATTAGATGGCGAACATGACAAAATAATAAAGTAAAGGTCGGGTTGGCCTGTGGATGATGCAAGAAAACCGTGGTATCCCAGCAGAAATGAGAGTTAGGTTGTGTTCCTCCTATGGTTCACCTCGAATGGCTGTGTAGGCTTTCCCTTATTGACCACAAATATCGAAGAATGCGCCCTGAATCATTTTCTCTGACGGGCCTTTAGAACCAAATGTACTTATATATCGTGCATACCTATTGCATAGAACGAGACCGACGACACCAACATCACATTCACAACTGCGCAGCACAAAAGACCAAGAAGGAGGAGTCTAGAGCTATAGAATGTTTATGATATTGTCTCCTGTAAGTGTAAGTGTGCAAGTATAGTCGAAGAAAGTGATCTGGCTAGCCACACTGCTATCTGTATACGAGTTAGTACCTGTTCCATATGCAGCAATGAACCTTTTCTTTTCCCCCTTTTCTTTTCTTTTTTTTCTCTTTTTCTTGTTGCCGAGAAAGGCAGAGCAAAGTGCCAATCTTTCCCGGTCGACAATGGCGCATTTAGGTCAAAAAGAAAGTTAGTCTGATGTTACTCAGATGATGTCGTGTTGAGGTAGGGATAAGTCCACAACCTTTGTTCATATCAAGCGCATGACACAGATGGGAGTCATAGATATACGAGTGACTAATTCATGATACCAAGAAGACATGGATCTAGGTAACGACCAAGGCTGCAGAAGGGGAAGGCTCCTGGTACGACATTTGTTTTCTATACCATCAAAGCTTACAGGAATTGGCGATAATTTTGAATGCTGTCTACGCATGCGCCTCATGGACATCAACTTATCACACCGACCTGTTTGTTTCAGGTGTTCCTGGGAATTTAGGTTATGATTTTATCCAAAGCTAACAGATGTACGCTCTGCATCTGTATACATCGGGTGACTCGGCTTCCAAGACTAACGACTACCCATACACACCGAGATTCAGAATAATGAGAAAGTCTACTGGCAGCAGTTATCATACCACCGGGAGTAATCCCTGACACGATACCCGAGTGGTTTGTGAGTAGCAACAGTCATTCGTTGCGTCCACTCCATGTGATCCGACGTAGGTACTCACCACGGCAAGAGAGACCACCCATTCCTGCCACGACAAACATACAGGTTTTGCTAACATAAGTAAGGTACCCTACGAGAGCCGAATGGCCATGCGCGAAAGCAAAGACGGCCAATTGTCACTCTCCCAACGCTCAGCGCGGCGAGCGCAGCATAACGGAGTATGGCCCCGGAGGTAGCGGAGGCAGTGGGGCATCAATCTCAGTCCCATAATTATGCATTATTATCTGCGTAATATGCCGCGGCTTTCTTCGAAATTAATACACCATATAGACAGGCGGAGAACCCACCACTTCGTAACTACTGGACCCGACGCCGAAGTGCCCCCGATCATGTGAGGGAGCGCAGGTGGTCTTGACGATTCATCCTACCACAACGGAACGCAACTCGCAATTGACTTTTCATCTCTCTTCCCATACCCCATACTCATCTTGTCCTTAGCAAGGGATCCTATGTTCTATTTCTCCCCCCTACTTTGAATACCGTTCACCCTTAACCCTCCAAACATGGTACCGACCCCCTTCCGCAACTTCTTGAAGAAGCCCGCGGCGCCAAATGGCGGGGTTATCGATAGCAACGACGGCAATCGTCTATCCGCCGAAAGCCACCGGTCCACGCCTCTATCCATCCGGAAAAGCTGCGAGAATGAACCTCCTGAATATAAATTAAGTGGTACGCCTTTTGCTCTTTCGGATGGAACGTGTTGTCTAATCTCTAGTCCAACCTGTTCAGTCGTCGATGACAACGGCGCCTATCTACCGGTATACAGCTCCCTTCCCGGCCAGGTGTATCCTGGCGACCGTGCGCATGACCAGAATCAGGCTAATAATCGCGGACGTCATTCAGCCATCACCACCGGAGAAAACGAGTCTCTGGCGCAAATACCCTGGATCTTCACGATCATCAAACAATCACCGCAATCTAGTCGATGAAAATGAACCCTTCTCCATATCCCGAGAATCGTTCGATTCATATCGCCGATCGTTCGTGAGTACCCCCTCTTGCGCCACAAGCCCCGAGTCTCGCTGACTCCAGTTCCCCAGGACATCTCTGCTCGCTCCCCCGTAAGCTACAGCGACACAATGCCCTCCCGTACCTCGCTCGACTCGCGCTTCTCTCGCATCACATCTACCTCGGCAGTGCAGACAGGTCTCGACAAGCAGCCCGCGGCGATGGAGGAGGAACAATTCGAAGACGTAGGACTAGACGACGACGAGGCCAAGCCCAAGAAGAAGGGCATATTCTCGCGTCTCGGCGACTTTACGAGCGATTCCCCGTCGTCGGGCAGCTCGCGATTCCACATACCGGGCAGGAAACGAGGACAGAGCAACGTAGGCTCAGAACTAGGCCCCATGAATTCCGCACCAGCAACCGACGAGGTGCGTGAGGGCTGAACCTGGATGACTGGGGATACCATTTTCTATACCGGGGGTAATTACTGGGCGTACGACAGCCGGGCGTTTTGGGGGTCGTGAAAGGCGAGGGATTCTCTCCTGCCTGTTTCTGGCGTCTCTTGGTTCATGTTGATGACGGTGATGATGACTTGGTAGGGCTGTGTGTATAACATGTAATGATTCCACGCGTTCATATGATAGACTCTCTGTTTATACTACAAGCCCTATTGATTTAACGTCTATCGTAAATAGCCAATCCTCACCATTGTGCATCCCGACAGTCAGGATCGCGGCCTTATCAGTGGTTGCAAACAAGCCAAACATCGCCGACCGCCCGTCGCGGAAGAAAAAAAAAAGCTACAGCGGCAGTAAATCGAGCAGAAAAATTACACCGCGGGCGACACTTGCTTGACTCCACCTGTTTGTTTCTTACAACCTCGCCGTTGATTTCAAAGTTATATTATAAGAAACGTCGCAATGGTCGGTGTCAAGCGTCCGGTCGACGCTGGTGACGAGCGCAATGGGAAACGGACCAAGACGAAGACAGCGCCCGTTGTCTCCAAGAAAGCCAAATCCGCGCCGGTGAAGAAGTCCTCTAAGCCCGAGCCCAAGAAGAGCGCGAAGACCAACAAGAAGGATAAGAAACCTTCCAAGAAGAAGGTAGAGGAAGAGGAGGAGCTGGATGACGACGATGACGACTTTGACCTGGACGATCTCTCGGATTCGGAGGGCGACGCCCAGGATGAGGACGTGGACATGGATTCTGCAAGCGATGAAGACGCTGCAGAGGCCGAGGAAGACGAAGAGGATAGCAAGGACGAGAAGAAGTCAAAGTCTACGAATTCGGCGGAAGCCGCGAAAAGTATGATCACCACGAGGCTCCTACGCCATTACAACATTGGACTAACAGGCTACTTGTAACAGACAAAAATGCCTCTCGCGAATCGCATGCGAAACAAAAAGCCCTCCTGCAGGAGCGTAAAGCAGCGAAACCCAACGCCGATATGATCCAACGTTCCAAGAAACTGTGGGAGCGTCTGCGCCGCAAGTCACACGTTCCCCTCGAGGAGAGAAAGAAGCTCATCGCGGAGCTGTTTGAAATCATCACCGGAAAAGTTAGGGACTTTGTTTTCAAGCACGATTCCGTCCGTGTCATCCAGACCGCTCTGAAATACGCGAATGCCGAGCAACGGAAGCAGATTGCATCTGAGCTCAAGGGCCACTACAACGAACTGGCCCAGAGCCGGTATGCGAAGTTCTTGATCGGCAAGCTTATTGTCCACGGTGATAAGGAGATCCGGGACATGATCATCCCCGAGTTCTACGGCCATGTCAAGCGTCTTATCCGGCACCCGGAGGCGTCGTGGATCCTGGACGACATCTACCGGCAGGTTGCGACTAAGGAGCAGAAGGCGAACCTGCTCCGGGAATGGTATGGTCCGGACTTTGCGCTTTTCAGAGACAACGACGGAAAGCCCGTGACCGCGGACCTTGTGGAGATTCTCAAGGCGCACCCAGAAAAGAGAACCCCTATCATGCATTTCCTCCACGAACTCATCAACCAGCTGGTGCAGAAGCGCACATCGGGCTTCACCATGCTGCACGATGCCATGCTCCAGTACTTCCTTAGCACGAAACCCGGCAGCGAGGAAGCCAACGAGTTCATCGAACTGCTCAAGGGAGACGAAGAAGGCGACTTGGTCAAGAACTTGGCGTTCACCCAGTCGGGCTCGCGTGTGATGTGCCTTGCGTTGGCCTATTCCAATGCCAAGGACCGCAAGCTGCTTACTCGGTTCTACAGAGACACCATCAAGATGATGGCTGGTGATCCGTACGGACACACGGTTCTGCTGGCCGCCTACGAAGTCATCGATGACACCAAACTTACCTCGAAATTGGTGTTCCCGGAGTTGCTGAACCAGAGCCTTGACGCCGAGGCTCGCAACGAAGAGCTCCTCTTCCAGGTCAATGATCTGACCGCACGCATCCCCATCCTGTACCCCTTTGCTGGCGACCGGGTGAAGTGGCTTCTCCCGGAGGCGGATAACGACATCCTCAAGGAGGTCCGCGATATCCGACAGGAGACCTCAAAGAAGGATCCGGCCATTCGTCGCCAGGAACTAGTCAAGGCCGCTTCTCCTACGGTGCTGGAGCTGATCGCGGCCCGAGCCGACACTCTCCTTGAGACGAGTTTCGGGTGCCAGTTCATTGCCGAGGTCCTCTTCGAGGCGGACGGCGACAAGAGCGCCGCGCTCCAGGCGGTCGCCGTGGCGGCCAAGTCCCGCGCCGACACCAAAGACTCCCCCTTCGTGGGACGTCTGTTGAAATCTCTCGTCCAAGGCGGACGGTTCAACAGTGCCGAGAAGACAGTGGAGAAGGTGCAGCCGCCGCTGAACTTCCACGGTCTGCTGTATGAGCAGATCCAGGACGAAATCATGTCGTGGGCCACGGGCTCCAACGTGTTCGTGGTTGTGGCTCTGACAGAGTCGGACGAATTCGAGAAGAAGGCGGAACTGCTGAAGACTCTGAAGAAGGGCAAGAAGGGCTTGGAGAAGGCCGCGGCGGAGTCGGGCACGGAGGGCAAGAAGAAGGGTAGTCCGACCAGCAGTGGAGCTAAACTGTTGCTGGAGAAGATCTGATAGAGTTGGATGGGCATGATATCCGGCTGGTTTGTTGCATCATTTGTTCTGTTTCTTTCTGTACAGGGTCTGCGATTATTACATAGGTTAGGATTAAGGAAACCAAAAGCATTTTCCATTTTCCTTTCATTTGTTCATTTCGCTGATTGAGCAGGACGTAAGACCGATTCAGCTGCACAGGGTCTTGGAACGGTGGAGCGTAGGACCCTAACTCGACCTATCCGATGGGAAACCCCGTATACTCCGGATATGTTCCTTACCAAGTCGCAGATGAAATGATTTAAGGGTAGAGAGGAGGACAAGTAATCAAGTCGTATGCAGGCGCATGCAAGGCTTGACACATACGGAGCTGGTGTGGTACGAGTTAACAATGAAGACGAAGCGCAATTTTATTCAGTCCAGGGTTTAATCCCAACATTCTCAATCTCTTAATAGACAGAATATGAGGTAGTTATAAGACGGCAGAGGTACCTTATCTACTCCGTATTGTACAAACGTGGACGGGTGCAAGATTTCCCCTGCGGAACCTGGGCGGTTTCAGGGGGAACAATAACAACAATAATAATAACAATGCGGAAGTTGGGCGCAAGGATGCTAACTAAATTAGCCAAGTTAGCCCCATGATTCTGGTCGGGTCCAGATGAGGATCTCCATCTGCAGGTGGTCTGGTCCACCGTTCCAGATGCCGGCGTTGTTTGGTAGCGGCCTTTGCTGTTCATCGGGGTTCTCCATGCAGGAATACGGAGTACTCACCTGTTGTCCCTGTCTATAGCGCATGTGGTCTGGATCAACACTGGACAAAGGGTTTCTTGACAGCCAGTCTGCTGGGAATGAAGTTATATCTGTCTCCCCTCTACTCTGGTGGAAATGAATCCCGACGACGGCAATACAACGGTGGACGATCTCCTCGGCTCGGATCCCTACCAGATTTGGCCTGGTAGCGAAGAGAAAAAAAGGGTTAGGAGTTAGTACATAGTTAGTACGGAGGGGACAGACGGAGCCATCGCTGGTGTCTGTATTCTTCTGTATTCTTGTTATTATTTGATTCTTGTGGTCGGGTTTGATTAGGGAGGGAGAATCCCACCCCGTCACTTGAGATCATCGTTCGTCTCTCTTTTTTTCCCATCTCCCCGTCTTGACTTGCTCTTCTTTCTGCCCTCCAGCCTTACGCTAATACCTACTTAATTCGTAATTTCTAATTCGTCCTATTCTCGCCTCTTGGTTTTTGACGTTCTTCCTTCTTTTCGAAAAAAACTCACTTTCTTTGTGGACTCCTAGCGCAGTCACCGCACGAGCTCTCTCCAACGGTCTTGCGACAACTTTCGCACCACCAATCCCACCAGACGGTGCTGCCCACCGATCTGCCTCTAGAGAATCTACCTACTCTCCCCCGACCTGCAGATGGACTAACCGGACGTCGCGTTTCTGCCCGTCCGTGAACTGGATTATTTCACGACACGCGTGTTGCTTCCCCAAACACCATATCACGTACTATGCCCAGTACTTCCACCATGGAGGACTCGCGCCCTCCTCCGCCGCCTATCCCACCGTCTCCGACACTATCGAACCCAGATATGATCCTGCCTTTCGACCAAAATGAACGCGAATCCTCCACGCCGTCTCCCCCCTTCAACCTCCCGTCCTTGTCGCATCTCCAATCGTTCTACGAGAACCGAGCCGTTCCCAATGACTACGGCGTAGAGGTGACAAGGAACAACGCGCAACCGGGTGGTGGCTGGCGACAGAAGACATACCCCCGTCATACCTGGTTACACGAAGGCCATGACGCTGCTAGTCGTCGGCTGTCAGATATAGGAGAGGAAGATACGTCATCGCCGACATATCTAGGGGGATTCGCGAAGAATTCGCATGTGCCACATGCCGCGCGCATCGCTGGATCGCCCAAGTTGCAGCTCCCGGACCATACAGAGGCAAGAGAGGCGGCGGAATGGAGCAGCTCGTCAAGCTCCACCATGAGCGCACCCAGCGAATCGCCGATGGACGGCAACACACACACGGAATCCGGAGTCGCCGCGGAGGTCCACAACACAGAGAGCTTCCCGCTGCGGGATACGGTGCGCGCCCTTCAGCAAGGTGTAAACGGGGACCCGTCGCGCCTGAGTGTCATCTCGACGACGGAGGAAGGAGGCCCCGCGGACGAGCTATCGTCGGTGATTCTGAGCAGTGAGGCGGAGAGGATCCTGGAAAATGCGAAAAAGCGGCTCACGGTATGTGCAATCGATCCCGTCTCGTGGCGTTGTTGACTGACTCGTGTGTTAGCTCATGGAGGGTAATCTGACCCGCGCTCGTTCGTCCATGCGCATGTCACCATCACTTTCGGCGTCGCCAACGCCGTCCGTTGGAAACCAGTCGCTTGGGCTGGGACAGCCAGTCGGGGGCTTGTATCAGTCGATTTCTCGTGCGGACCGTAGGACGTCGGTGCTTCGTCCGCGCGCCACGTATAATTCGTCGCAGGACACGACCAACAACAGACACTCCCGGGTTTACAGCGAAACGCATATTCCGTCATCTGACCAACCCAACTACACTGGTGTTTCGCGGTCTCTCAGTGCGCTGGGCTCGAGCAGCACCTCGAATTTCAATGGCGATGACCGCTCCTTTCGCTACGAACCGACTCGAGCGTATCTTACGCATCGCGCATCAGTATCGTCTATGAATCGACCGCGCCGCATGACTCCTTCGCCCTTGAAGGAGGAGGCCTCTGCTGATGCGTCGCAGGGGCTAGGCATATCGACAGAAGACAAAGAGAATAGAATTTCTAATATCGACGACTTCAATTCCACCTATCCGCAACAAGACCCGCCATCCCGCTCACAGTCGCAACTCCACGTGAGGGACTTGCAGGACCAGATGAAGGGACTTCACATCAAGATCTCCAGTCTCAAAGTGAAAACACAAGAGGATAACCTACGCCGCCGCAGCCTGCAAAGCCTACGGACCCCAAGCCCGTTCACAGCAGCTGATCAGTATTACACCAATGGCTTGGAGCTGAAGGAAACCCGCAGCAACCCGAGTCCGAGCCTGCAACAAGGGCGTTTCACCGAGAACCGACAGGTTCGACAGGGCGGGAATGGATCATCCAGGGCGGGTTCAAGCCTTCCTACTAGTTACGACGGGACTGATGGTTCGACGTCGAAACGCGCCTCTGGGACAGGATCCCAAGCCATTGAACCGGCAAACAACGCTGACGACGATGGACAGTCGGTTATCGAAAGTCTCTACGAGGATGCTGAGGAGGGTGACTACTATACAGATGATTCGTCGGGTTCGGAAATCGACCGCGAGGCTCTGAACGAGATCTTACGCGAGCCGCTGGATGAGGACTTGCAAGACCCGTTGGATCAGTTCCCAGCGGTGCCCCATGGCGCAGATTCTACACCCCATGAGGAACGGGAGGACGCGTTCGATTATGAACACTTCATTCTTCATAGCGCGTTGGGTAACTACACGCGGTCGAGGATGCGCCGACCCAGTGACGCTTCGGATACCTCTGTTGAGACAACCAGACCAATCCAAAGCCGTCGGTCGGTGCGTCACTCACGAGCGAACAGCGGGGCGTCATTGTCTACCGTGGCAACATTCGCGACTGCAACTGAAGGGGGTCATGATGATATCGACAGTGTCCTCTACTGGGATAGGAAATTCAACGATGGTGAGATCCTGTTCACACCCCGTCTACGAAGAACATTTAACACTAACCGCTGGCAGAACTTCACCATCGTTATCCTGATCCCGAGGAAGCACAACCCTCCAGCGGCAGTGAATCGGAGAATATGGGAACACCACGGGCTCTCCGAAAGCAACCCAGCCGCAAGAGCGGAATGAACAATCGCGGCGATGTGCAACCAGCCGTACAGCGATCTGAATCTGCGATGACGGGCTCTGCCACTCCGACGTCTCTGGTCTCTTCCCTCGTCTCGACGGTGAGAGCGGCATCTAGCCCCCATCCCAAGTCCGCGGAAAACGGCAACATGGGGATCAACGACGACGACACTCGTCTTCTGGAACAGCTGTTTCAGAGCCTCGGAAATGTGTGTATGGACCTTCAGGCGATCACGACCTCCCCGGAACCTGATGCGAAGAAAGCGCGGCTGCTGCGACGGCGTTTGGACGCTGCGCGGCGTGTTCTCGACGGAGAGCTGGATACTTAGCGATTTAAGTGTATGGTGGACTGTAGTGAGATCCTGAGGAGTGTTGTCTCGGGCAGAGTGCTGGTGTTTTTGAGCTTGATACCCATGTATTGTGGATTCTTCAGATCTAGTTCTTGTATATATTTGCTAGGTACGGCCTATTGCATATAGTTGACACAGTAGGTATTTTCTACGGTACTGACGTAGGTACTCCATAGTAAGCAATCCCCACCCGAGCACGTGGAGCCGACGCGCCACGCGACGAGCCAATTTGTTCCTCACGATCCCAATATCAACAACGCCTTTGCGCCTGATTCATTGTCCACGTCGCAGTGATCCATACGGATTCCAACAAGTCTCCATACAATCTTTGCTAGTCATCCCTCCCGGCAAACTTGCGCGCACCTGGCTCATTGATCAGTTCGCAAGCGACCCCCGCGGCTGTGGCTGCAGCTGCATACGGAGTCTAGTATCCAGATTGGGAACTGTTAGTGGCATCCAACGCGACCAGCCCCTCCATCATCATCAAGCCATACGTCACATCTGGTCCATGCTCGCGGCTTCTCATCGACTCAATCGCAAGACTCGGGTCTCCAACACGATCCAAAATGTATTCATCACACCCGTCTCGCCGTCTGCTCATCTTCCAAGAGGCGCGCAATCCGCAGAACCCGGCTGAGATCGTGTATCTGCCTGTCAACAAGCTGGGTCTGCCCATTTGCGGGACTCCCCCGGAGCTTCCATCGATATTGGAGCTCCCCCTGCGGATCCTCAGGGCTTTCACGGAGATCTTCAACCAGCCGAAGTATAAGGGGTGGTATGTTGGGATGTCTAGTTTGTCCTACATGTACTGATCAGCTTACAGGTCGGTCATGGGCGCGGGACCATACCATGATACATCGGAGGAAGGCAAATTCTACGCCGTGCTCCTCGAACAGGTCAAGGACCCATTGGCCCAGGATACGTCCAGTGTGGCGTAGGGCTGTTCTGACGCTGTATGACTGATGAGCTCTATTCGTCTTTGCATTCTAATGATTGGTTGGTCCGTTCGTGCTGAACGAACTGCGTGAATTTGCGTCTATATGGGATGGGCTTCGCCACTCTTCTATTGGTGGTGAAAGTGGACTTGCTGTTGTTCTATCTTATTCTTGTCTATATTGTGATTCACGATACCATTTTCTCATCTTCTGTTTGGCTGTGGCTCTTGTGAATTGCCTCTCTGACGGTGATTGCCATGGTATATTCACTAACTACAGTGGCGTTTCCTGTCTTCAACAGGCACACCGTCACTGTGCACATTAAAGGCGATTCCCTCTATATCCAGAGGTATTTATACCTGGAAATTTCTCCATCTTCATGCGTTTTCTTCCTCCCTCTACCATTCTCGTACATACTCCTCTTCCATCCTTCTTATCACATACCAATTCTATCCATACCGAACAAAACATATTCTTTAACCATCCTCAAAACAATGACCGTGAGTACCACACCTCCATCAACCAAGTACATCAGCTAACCACCAGACAGGACTCCGCCACCATGTCTCCCATTCTCCTCCTCATCTTCAAGGAGTACGCGGGCAAATACCACCTCCTCAACGCCCCAGGGCTGCCCGTCAAGACCGTGACATCCCTGATCAACTCGAGTAACACCAGTCCATTCGTCGACACTATGCTCCTGATGTCCGCCACCGACGTCCTCACCGACGCCCGCTTCTCCGGCTAGTAAGTCCCCATCATCTCCCCAACGAACCAACAACCACGCAACTAACCCCACCCATCAGCGCCTACAGGAGCAGCTTCTACGCCTCCAAACCCGCCCACGTCTACGTCCTGCTCGAAAAGCACGACGACCCCCTCGAAGACGACTACGAGACTATCGCCCACCCGCTCCCCAAGATCCCCGAGCCCAGCGTCGGCGTGCAGACCGACCTCGACGCTCCCCACGCCCCGGACTGGGGCACCGCGTCGTGGTTCCCCGGTGACGACAGCAAGTTCAATGTTGCCCCCGTCGCCGCCGCCAAGGGCGTCTACGAGAACTACCCCGGCGGCTACTTCTACAAGTACATCACGCCCTCCAGCACCAACAGGACCGCCGCCGCAAGCGAGAACGACGCGCAGCTCTCCAACACCACCACCTCCAGCCACACCGTTGCGCTCGCACAGTCGGTGTGCGACTGGGACCACCACCCCGCCGAGAACCTGGACGAGTGGTGTGATGCGCGCGCCGACGACGTGCTCAGCGTCGCGACCACCGAACCCTACGAGGAGGGGTTCTACGAGGCCTACTATGGCAAACGGGGCGGGTCTGGGGCTGTGGACGATGCTACCCCCGAGACTGAGACTGTTCAGACTCCTGGCAATCAGGAATGGCATCCTCGTGAGGCGTTTGTCCAGGACGAGTGGGCGAAGCCGGCGAGGTGGTAGATTAGGGGATGGTTAGGTCTGCTGGATTTCTGATGCGATGTGATCTTTCTGTTATCTATTTTCTTTCTAATGGCGGAGGATTGTAATTGATGTTGCTCTTCCAATTCCTGTTATCCTTACTTGGTTTTTGTTGTTATTTTTAGTTTGCTCGGTTTGTTAATTCAATTGGGGTTCGCGAGACATACAGACATCGTAGAAGACATGTAGGACTGATTTGTGGAAAGCACGGAAGTTGGACGTACTCCAGAGTTGACTATCTACACTAGTCCTTGTTGGGTCAGAAGAGAAATGCACAATTAGTCAGGCAATTCTCTAATCCTAGTGCCAACTAGGTATATCTCGTCAATCGCTACTCAAAGCTCATGTATAAGAAAGCTGTATGAACAGGACCCAGGCAATCTCAACTGACATCTAACTGAATTGGTATAGTTATAAGATAATGCTACAGTATTACAATAAGACTAGTCCCGGCATAACCCCCATATATTCTCAAATGATCCCGCCATTCGATTGTTGCCATAAACTAATGGTAGATTCAAGCCCGCTCAAACAAACTCTTTCATGGTCATTGGACCGGCGTCCTTTGGCTTCATCAGTAGTTCCTCCCGCGCATCAGTCGCATCAGCTGTAGGCATTGGTCAGAGGCAGCAGTTTCGCGCCGTATCGCAGGTCGAGGGAGCGAGAGTCGCTGCCGTCGTATACTGCGGCCTGTCGTTGTTCCAGGAATGCAGCTGCTCCGGCGTTAGTAAGGGTGACCCGAAGATAGGAAGGCGAGTAAACTTACGAGTAATCTTGATCATGTCGAACCAACGAGCAGCATTTTCGTCACTGCCCTCCACCGCCTTCAAGATACCGTCTTCCGGCCGCGGAGTGGCCTTGGGAGGTAGGCTGCGCATCTTCAACAGCATGTGCAGGATGTCCGAGAAGCGGTCACCCTGGCTTGCATAGTACGGCGGACGCTTGTCCAACGGCCACTGGGGGATGGGCATTAGAATGTCGAATGACTCTCCTGGCAAATCGTCAAACTGAAAACTTACCCGCTGCGCAAAAGCTTCGTCTTCCCACGTGCGGAACAGCCAGCAGGTTCTCTCCACACAGTTCAGGAGGATCAGGGCCACCAGGAATGTTTCAAACCAGCCACTCTGCTGGCGCTGGAGCAGTCGGCGCTCGAGGTCGTTCATGACCGACTTGCTCAACTGCGAAGCACGTCGCTCGGTGGCTGCACGCAGTTGGCTGCATAGAAGAGCATACGTCTCAGCATTAGCCACTTCGTCGATGGGCATACGGCCGTCATCGGACGGCTGAGCGAGCGAGTTCATCGAGGTAGGCGGCAGAGTCGGGTTGCAGTAGGTCTTCCAGCGAAGTTCCGAATCCACAAGGATATGTGTTGCAATCCAGAGCTCCAGCACCCGGTCCAAGAGCACATCCTTCTTCTGCTGGCTCAGTTCCGAGGCTAGCAACAAGGTAGGACGCATGAAATCTGACGTTTCGCGCTCGTAAAAAAGAGGTGCCGTCTTCTTGAAGTACATTTCGAGCTTTCCAGGAAGATCCTCAGTGTCGCTGTCTAGCAAGTACAGCTCCTGCATCGTACCCTGGAACTGCGTGTCATCCCCGAGTCCCTGCAGCTGAGGATCCAGGGTGGACGCGGAGGGTTTGTGGCCCTGAAGACCGCTGAATGTGACGTAGACCATGCTATCCTCGAAATGCGTCACCTCGATGCGCCCGGAGTAGTGCTCGAATTTGACATGGTTGCGGATTCCGCTGACGTCGTGATAGGCAAGGGTTGTATGCAAATCTAGGGTGGTCAATCTCGTTCCATGCTGATGGGGCGGTAGAACACATACGTGCGTTGAAGGATTCAAACTCTTCTGCGATGCGCGTCCGGATGCACGGATGCTTCCACAAACGAGCGCTTTCTACACTAGCGCATGTAGTACAGGGGCTGTCACCGGAGCACTAATAGTCTGTTAGCCACGCGTACTGACAGGACATCAAAACGGATATTATTGAACATACAGGCTTCTTGAGCATGCGACAACGAATGCACGCGCCCCGCTTCCGAACCTCCTGGACTTCTCGGCGTCTGGCAGCGGAAAATCGGCCGCGCACCTTCGGCTTCGTCGGTTTGGTCGAGTTGCCGAACTCGTTCACAAAGCCCTTTGCCTGCGAGTTCGGGTTCATCGCGATGGGGCGTGGGAAAGTCGCCGCCCGTTGAGTGGCTGCAGTCAGTGTGGGGTCGTGTTCTTGGAGGCTATCAAACAACAACTGTTCCTGGGTGGAGAGCTGCTGGTTCCACTGTCCCAACTTGGGCAGGCCATCGGGCATGTCATGATCCATCGTAAGACCCTGGGGGACCATTTCACTGGCGGACGCGGCGATCATGGACAGCTGTGACTGGCGGGCGTTCGAGGCGGGATCGGGGGTCAACGAAGCTTCCGCCAAGGAGGGCGACGCGGACGATGGCTGATCGCCCTGGGAGGTATTGGGGAGGGAAGGAAGGGCCGCGTTGGAGGCTTGAGGCGTCCCTACGGAGTTATTTTCATTAGCGCGCCACCAACAAAGCAGATCGAAGCCAACGTTGGACAAAGAAGCGGGACACGAGGAAAGCCCAGGGGGAACCGGGGGGTAGAGCGCTTACCAGGCGGCTTCACGTCCTCCTCCACGTGTTCGGACTGAGGAAGCTGACCCTGGAAGCCTTCAGCTTCGAGCGCCGGGTCAACGACGACTGTTTTTCCTCCAACGGTGACGGATTGAGTGTATGCGGCACCGCCGCGTTTGTTCTGGTCGGAGGAGACCGCGCCAACCTGTCGCGAAGCTTCGGCTAAAACATTGAGGCCATCGAAGTTTTGTCGCGTGGTAAATGGCATATCCACCCCTTTGCCTTTACCTTGACCCGCAGCGCTCGGGTCCTTATTCTGATCGCCGTCGGTGATATCGGGGAGATCGTGGAGGCGCAGGAGGACGCGTTGTCGGTCGCAAAGCGGGATGGCTTGACACTTTTTCACGAGGTGATTGGTGAGACTGTCGATGCGACCCTTGGGGAATTTCTCGCCACAGGCCTTGCACGTATGTTGATAACGATTGCTAGCGTCCTCGAGCTTCTGACCTCGAATAAAGAACTCGAGGATGAGCTGGTTTGGCTTGCGACCCATGGTTAGGGTGCGAGAGGATATGGGGTGGCAGAAAAAGAGGACTCGAATGGAAGGGTCGGGAAACAAGGGAGTCGAGAATTCTCACGCGGAGAACGGTAGGTTGGGATAATTGGACAGAGTTCTCTCAGTCTATCAATCAATGAAGCAGAGATGTTAGTTTGCAGGGCTGGAGACCTGGAGCGCAAGTTGGGGTGAGACGAGGGGTGGTGCGAAGAGGACGGCAAAATAATCGCGCCCACACAGTTGACGAGACGCCACCGGACAAGGAGAGGGGCGTTCTGGGGAGGGAAAACGCGAGGCGGAGAATAGTGATAGACGTACTCAGTAGGTTTGAGCTGTTTAGCAGTCGAAAAGAGACCGAACAAGCGCAAAATGGGGCAGAGGAGGTAGAGGCCGATGGGGGCGGAGTGGGATGAAGATGGGAAGATGCGAGAAATGAGGCGGCAAAACGACGACTTTTGCACGGGCGGTCTGCCGACCCGCAACCACCCTCCTATTGTGGCCCTTCACCGCACCCAAGGCGGTGATGAAATCGGTGACGATGACCGTGACAGCAACAGTGTACCTGTCCGTATGTACAAGAAATGCAGTATACAGACCAGTGAATTCGCAATTTCCACCGTTAACACAGATTTACAGCATACGGAAAACTCTGCATCCCAAGCGTCCTCTGCCTCCCTCTGGCATGCCAAGTTTCTGTGCAACCTTTGTTCCCATCCTCACATTCCACCTGGTGGTCTGTCCAGTGCTACGAGGTACCACCCACAGCACGATCAGGTGCTTTCGATACGTGCTATCACCGCTCTCGCTGCGTGGGTGACCGCCTTTTGTTGTCAAGGCCGACAGCAATCTCACGGTAACGATCCGAGAAGTCGGTCTGCAGGGTGGCATGAGAATATGCTTCAGCGCCACTAAAGTTAGCTATCGAACCGAAGAGATATGCATAGAAATGTTATTCGTCATTCGTCGTGCCAGGTCATGCGCTATCAAAAAGGCATAAACATAAAACATTATAGAATATCGTCTAGCATATACGCTGCTCCGGAGGTCGCCACGGAACCCCCAAAATCTCGAAGATCCGTCGCTCATCACGTCCCTCCAGCAATCGTCCAGCATTCATTTTCGTCTGTTGTGGCCCTCGTAGCACATCCGCATAGAGTCCTCGTTGGTTGAGTCGCATTCCCTTCTTCCTCGCCAAAAGTCTCATACTACGATTGAATATATCGTTCCCCGTAAAATATATCAGAGCCGCTCCAATCTCCGATCCGGGCACAAACAACAGGTCCAGTCGGCGCCAAACCCGACTGTCGGGGAGTTTGGATGCCCCATGCCACTTAGAGCCGTCGCCTCGAGACGTGACCGCGAGGCTCGCCTGGAGGAAACCCTGCTGGAATAAGTCGGGGATCACAGTGTCCATCATCATTGCGCGGATTTGCTCGATCGTAGCATCTGGCTGAGTAATGAGCACGTCGATATCGCCCGAATCAGCTGCCCCACGTCGATATGAGCCACTGATAATAACCTGCATCCCAGGGTTGACTTTTACGACCGCCCGTCGTACGATCTCGCCATGCATCTCGACCTCTTTTCTAGGGATTCGTTGGAGGAAATCATCGTAATGGTCTACTCCGATCCTTTGGGCTTGGGTCAGATGTGCTTTGGCTTTCAGATCCTCCAGTGACCGATATCCTTGAGCGAGCCACCTCGAAGCTTGCGAAAGGCCAGCTCCATAGACTCCCATGAATTTCTGGAGAATGCGATCCTCTGGCGTAGTGCTCGTGTTCTCCAGGCGGCGCAGTCGGTCTGTATACACAATCTCTTCAATCTTGTCCGCTAACCGCGTTCCGATGCCGGGAATAGCAAGAGCTTGCGTCCGAGTGGTGATTCTGTTTGACTGCTTGCGCAACGCACTGATCGTCTTTCGATACGCGAGCAACCGCCAGTGGTCATCAGTCCTTGTATAATAATCCAGCATTTGTTGAAGGACCTCGATGGTCCGGCCGTTTGGGTTATCACTGTTTGATCTAGCATCGTGGGCCCGCATACAGGCAAAGCCTTGTTGCCAGTTTTCTGTCGCACCGGCTTCCTTGTGCAAATGCTTTCTTCTCTTCCGCGCATCGGTCTCCGGATCAGAGGTTTCGAGGTCCCCTGCGTCAGACGCCTCCGCAAAAGAATCCTCGTCTTGACAGTCTAGCGACTCCAAAGGCTTTATACGATTAGTATGTAATCGCCGATAATACATTGGTGCGCATACCAGGTCCTTGACGGCTTTGGCTTCATCAATGATGTCATCCAAGATGTCTCGTTCACGAGAGGGAGAACCCTCGTGGGTGGACTGCACCTCTCGCTCCTTCACCAACTCTTCGCTCTGTGACTCAGGGATCACCTCCGCGTGATCAAAGCTCTGGGAACCTTGTGACGGTGTCGGAGGTGGAGGTGCCTTTTTAGGTGGTTTTAACGGCAACACATCGGCTGTAGCATGGCCGGTTGATGGCTCTGGGTTTTTCATTTCGGAAGACCCAGGCATTCCACGGACGCGGAATCGCACATGCGTGGTGCTCAATAGCGACCGGAACTTGATACACTCAGACGGATAGCTTTCGTCAACAAGAGCAATATTAGTCTGCGCAAATCAGCATGACTGAAAGACCGAACCAAGGAGTTGTGTTTGACTGACCGGGAAGACGTCCAACTTCAGGTGTTTCAGAACATCTTGGAATGTTAGCCCTTTATCAACGATGACATGCGTTACACCGTCTCCCCAAGTCTTTTCCCAAAGAGCGCCGTATTCTTCTGCTCGCTGGATGCGCAACCGCCGTAAAGGTGAAACGTCGTTGTTCGGAAAGAAAACTGGAAGTCGCCCATTAGGTACAAGGTGAATCGACGATGAAAGATAAACTAGGTAGCACTTACAAAAACCTAGACCCTTGAAGACCTGTAAGTGCTCAGGGACTGTTCTCGCCGGGTAAGCCCTCTTCCTTTTACCAGCGGCCATGGTCCTGGTGTTCTCCTTCGAAGACCCAGTGGTGTTGGATCTCTTGACTACAAAGGACTGCACGTTCTCAACAACACTACCGTCTAGGCGCCGACCCGGCGAAGAGGACCGTAGGACCGATGGTGTCGTTGAGCGGCGCACCAGTGCGGGAGACTTGGGAAATAGGGTCTCGTCATGATGAGACTCGGAACCTTCCTCGAGGCAGGGACCCTCCTCGTGCTTTGAGGAAGGCCTCGAGAGCGCTATGACTCGGCTGAACTCATCGTCTGTCGTGTCATCCGACAAGCAATCCAATAACTCAAGCTCCGTGAAAAACCGCTCCTTGTCAGATCTCGTATTCGCCATATCCTGGCGTCAAGTGGGATGGTGAAAGGACCTCACGTCGGGTAGATTGAGCCATGGATGGGGGAATGCCTCCGTCCCTGCCTTGCAGGTGACGACAAAATGTCGGCGGATTCGACTTTATCCCTTTCAATCCGATGGTAGACGGGGTAACACGTCCAAGAGGCAGCAACGCGTGGACCCAGGCACGAAACTGCCGCCAAGTCACGGGATCCATTAAACTTCCCGAATAGTTCTTGTCCTCCACTCCAAGAGTCCCCGACCCATACTCTCAGGCCGAGTGAGCGAGAGTCCGTCACAATGTGGAAACGCACGATGCTCCTTTCCTCGTTCACAGAAGCGTCCCTCCTCCAGGGCGGACGTTGTCTCAGCTGCCAATTCCGCGGCGCGACTCTCCGGACGAGACCATCTCTCCGGTACTACGCCAGCACCACCAGCAACGCAAGCAATGCGAAGTCGACGTCCAATGCACCAAAACCCGTCGCATCCAACAAAGTCCAATTCAACCAGAACCCTTCTCCGTCGTCCTCCAAACAACCGTCCTCCGCCCCAGAACCCGGCGATGAAGACTTCGTCCCCCCAAGTCTCGACCGACCCATCGGCACCGGGATTCCTCCCCAAGAAGGGCAAAACACAGGCGTCGACGAACGCACGCTCCGCCAGAGACGTGACGACTTCGTCAACTATGACCGGCATCTCGAGCGACGCAAGGAACTGTACGGGCCCCGACGAACCCTCCCCCAGCCGAGCTAACCCATCCAACCCCACCCACAGGACGAGACAAGTCGCCAAACCGTATTTCCGCGAATGGTCGAACATGCGCTACCACGAGGGCAAGACTTTCATATCCAACCCGCGACTATTCAAGCGCGACAAGGCGCTCTACTTCCCCAACATGTACGGCATCACGCTGGCGTCGCCGAAAGAACCGCAGAACACCACGTCCGTCCTGCGCGGCCGCATCTCCGTCGTGAACCTGTTCTCCAGCGTCTGGGCCGAGTCGCAGGTAGCCACCTTCACGGGGCCGAAGCAGAACCCGGGCCTGTACGAAGCATTCAAAAGCGCGGGGGCCGACCAGCTCGTCCAGAAGATCGACATCAACCTGGAGGAGAACGCCATGAAGGCCTGGATTGTGCGCATGTTCATGTGGCGCATGCGGGCGAAGCTGCCCGAGGCCCAGCACGAGCGCTATTTCCTCGTGCGCAAGGGCGTCACGGACGGGCTGAAGGAGGCCATCGGCATGATGAACAGCAAAGTTGGCTACGTCTATCTACTGGACGAGAATTGTCGCATTCGCTGGGCGGGCAGCGGTCCGGCCGAGGAGCACGAGCTGGAAGCCCTCAATAATGGCGTCCGCAAGCTGCTGCAGGAGCGGCGGATCAGCATTGAATCTGAGCTGCCAGCGCAGGAATGGACGAGTAGCCCGGACCAAGGGGGCGTCCAGAAACCGCGTGTTGTCATGTCGTGAGACCTTGAAGAGGAAAGTCATTGACTCACATGTATATACAATACATCCTGGGTGGGCTCTGGGACGGTGCTGTGTAACATGCAGATCACCCGAGCATCAACGCCAGAGTCCATTAGAATTAACCACTCCTGTATAATAGAGAACGAAAAGAAAACATGGCCAATGGAAACCCATAAGACGCCGTCCCAATACCGATATAGACAAGGGTGGGAGAAGAGCACAAGTCGACCGCTAATCAACCAGCAGGAGACAAGACATAACATAGCACAAGATCATCACACAGCAGCCCTCAGCGGAAAAGCAGCAGCATCAAGAAACAGAACCCGATAAACGCCCCCAGGATCAGCGCATCCCGTCTCCGTTTCGTCCCAATCTTCCCCATCAACGCATTCATCCCCGGCACCTGGCCGGCCGCCCCGACAATACGCCGGTGGATACTCGCCAGCGTCTCGCGCTGGAACCCGAAACTCTCGTTGATGGCATACGCCTGGCTCAGGACTCCGTCCATCATGTTATGGCTTTCGTCGATGCGACCCCGCTCCTCGAGCATGTAGTCCGCCTCGGCCGCGGCGGGATTCGAGGCGCGGTAAGCGTCGATATCCGACCGGACGTTCGAAAGGAGGTTGGCTCGATCGCGGGATTCGGCGATCGCGGAGCCGAGCCGTTGCAGCTCGCGGCGGTGGTCCTGGAGGACTTCGCGGTGGCGGGCGAGATTGTTCTGTTTTAGGGCGGAGGAGGTGAGGGTGGCTTCGGAGTCGAGGAGGCGCGCGAGCTGGGAGACGAGGGATTCACGCTGGCAGTGTCAGTACCGGTCTTTTGTTTCTTCTATTTTTGTTCTGCGATGAGATACCTTGTCGAGGAGTTCCTTTATTTGTGATTCAACCCGCAGTTCGTCCTCGGAGGGCGTCTGCGGCAGCTTCGTCATCGACGCATACTGGGAATAAGAGTGGAAGAGACTCTCTGTCTGTAGATGGATTTATTAGCCAAACGCCATTCCCTTCATATGAGAAAGTGTCGATCTGAATGGCACGGAGGCGTACCTGGGTCTCCAAAGAACGAGCTTGTTGTCGGAGTTGAGCCCACCCGGTACCGGTTGAGGTGGCCATGGTCGATACTCAACAAAGTGGAATGCAGTCGAAGTCGATAAATGACTCCACAAATAAGACAAGTCAGTGAGATACACTCTCTGCGCGGTGATAAGACAGGAGAAGAGTACAAAATGAGCCGAAATCGTTATCAGCGGAAACATGCCATCCACGGCTCCATCGCCAAGTCCGGTAATGGCGTAGTTAGGAGGAGGCGACGTAATACTTTTTATGCCTCAGGCATATTTCATCCATCCTCAGCCTCAGTATCAGCCACACATCACGTGCCCGCTTAAGCCGCCGCACCACGCACGCCGAAAAAAAAACCCTAGTCCCACAACGAACATCCCAAATTGACCCGGTCCATCTTCAATCCTCACCTCGACAACCGTACGATTCGACACGAAGCCGCCCACCATGGTATGTGAATCGCTGTTATTCTCGCCTCTACGTCTCGAATTTTTGAAATTTTTTTTCCCTATCCATATGATCTGATACTGACGGGTTTTGTGATAGTCGTCCAAGGTCAAGGCTGGTCAGCTCTGGGGAAAGAGCAAGGATGATCTCACCAAGCAGCTGGAGGAACTGAAGCTCGAGCTCAACCAGCTCCGTGTCCAGAAGATCGCGGGCGGTGCCTCCTCGAAGACCCTGAGAATGTGCGTTTTGAACCCTTGAACCCAGAATCCATACCAGATGCATCTGCGCCCGGGAACGACAAGACGACACGGATGGAGGGACCCAGCCAGCCATTGCGAAGGGAAAGTCTTTTCACCACAAGAGGGGGAATCCAGAAAGATCAAGGCAGAAACCGGCGCATGAATTTTACACGGACGATCCGAACCAGACCAAACCAGTACTGATAGTTGATTTTTCCAGCCACGACGTTCGCAAGTCGATCGCTCGCGTTCTCACCGTCATCAACGCCAACCAGCGCTCCCAGCTCCGCCTCTTCTACAAGAACAAGAAGTACCTTCCTCTTGACCTCCGCCCCAAGCTCACTCGTGCCCTCCGCCGCCGCCTTACCAAGCACGAGGCCACCCTCAAGACCGAGAGAAAGCGCAAGCAGCAGATCCACTTCCCCCAGCGGAAGTACGCTGTTAAGGTACGAAGAATCATCACTTGGGGTTCCTGTCGCAACGCCATGGGTGTTGGTGTCGGTCGAGGGAACTCACAATGTCCACATGTCTAGCGGTAACTAACGCTGATTTACAGGCTTAAATGGAAGTCGGGTTGTGTCCGGATCTGTATGGAGTTATGGGAACGTCAGTTGACGGGTTGACCACCTTGTGTGGGGGTCGGTTTCACCAAAACGTTTCTTAAAAGGCATTGATTATGTATCTTAGAAAGAAGATGCAGGTCGATACAAATGATGCTTTATTTGACATGACCTAATATTGGTTCTTTTGTACGGACATGATGTCTGCGAGGCAGATATGGTAATTCATGCGGTGCATGACCTTGCGACTGTTGGTGGTGCACTACGCGACACATTGATGTCGCCTTTGTCGTAGTCTATTATATGCCACTATTACACTACAGTTTCTGCATATTACTCGTTCCATCCTATCGCATTCATCATTGATGTTCTGATACGCAAATTGACCTTGTCAACAGGGCAATATCAACCTCATTGTCCGCCCCTCCCCCTTAATCCTCTAGGACTCTATAACTTGGATAAATTCAATCTCTTCATTCCACTCATATCTAGGGTATTTCCAACAATCGACCACCAGGGCCAGCCTAGAACTCACCTACCGGTTGGTTTCCGACTCCACCATCCACGCCGCACCACAGAGACAATACCGCAGGAGACCGGTCTTGTACATCATCCGGAACGAAACATGGGTACGGGAAGGATATGGGCCACACAGCATCCCGCAGCAGCGCACACACCGCCGTCGCATCTGTCCATGGCCATTGTGCTTTCCCTCCTGCCGTTCATCGCGACCAACAGGCCGCAGCGGAAGTTTCTTCACGATATCCACGTCACGCGTCCGCCGGTACATCTCCGCGCGGGGATCTGTGCCGAGGCCCAGCCAGCTGTAGTCGCTCAGGTAAATGGCCATGCAATCGATTTCGGGCCTGAGGGCAGGAATCGAGTGTTGGAAGAGAACAGTCACCGCATGAATAAGAGACTGCGGAATCCGCGCGTTGAGCAGCAGCTCCTTCTCGGCACCGGAACGGTCAGGATTTTGAATGCCCACCAGCATGTATGACTTTTTCGCTGCGGCTTCTGCCTCGGAAAGGAACTTGTCGTACACGTCGAGTCGGACTGGTAAGGAGTCTATGATCTGGCAGATCTCTGCGTAATAGACGCGCGAGTCGCCGATCAGAGGTAAAGTCGAGTAGCTAGCATATATTCCGCGCAGGGCTCGACCGATAAAGCGCAAGAGGGACCGGGGCAGGCCGGATAGAATGACCATCAGGGGAAGTGACCTGATCGTTTTTACTGTTCAAGCGTGTGAGAAATTGTTTTTTTGCAAGGGAAATAAGACGAAACGCACGCTTCTGAGAAACTGTCTCCGCGTCAGACGGTATGCTCTCGAATTCGTTGGCAAGTTCGAGAAACTCGTTCAGGGTGTATTGCAGAAAGTCCAATAACCACTTCGTGTTGCCCAGCACCATACGTATGGCCTCTGGATGCTACTATCAGTAATAATCGGGGATCATCAAAGTCATAGAACATACCAGGGTCAGGCGGTTCTCCTTGCGCTCCTTTAGTGCACTGGAGGAATAATCCATATATCATCGCGACATGGCGGATCTGGATGATTGTCCACGGGATGTTTGACGCAAAACTGCGGGCCTTGTATTTATTCGTGTAGCCCATGGCTGCGTGGATGCTCAGGCACCGCAGAATATACTGGTTGCTTAACAGTTTGTCACCCTCCAGTGTGAACTCGCAGTTCACCGGCAATGCGCGATAAGCTCCGTGAATAAACATGGATTGGGCGTCTGTGGGATCGCATTAGGCTGGGGTCTGTATTGTGGACATAGTTCTGATGACTGACCCGCTGATAGTTGTTGGCGCAGTATGACCAAAATATCGTCGGAGTTCATGTCACTCCCAACAGCGCGGCAGAACGCCATCGTCAGTGAGGCGATAGCTGCGGAGAATTTGTCTTCTAAAGCGTCAGCCAACGTACACGGCCACTCGGATAACCGAACATACTTTGATCAAAAAGGCCACTTTCTGCACCATAGGCATGCTCCATGCATCTCAGCTGCACCTGCCCTTCGCTGTCAAGCATGACGGCGTTACATCCACTAGGGGAGAAGCTAATGCTAAGACCTATCCAGCAAAAGTTAGTCCTAATCTGACGAGACCTCCACGGGCAAGCCGACCTGTAGCATAAGCAGGATAGTGGAACCCAGCCTGTGCAAGACAAGTAACGGTCTCTGCGTCGCCGAAACCATGGCAGACCGTCATAGTATTTGCGTCGTAGAAGGAAATCGAGCTGTCGTCGTAGACGACTGCAACTACATTGCCATATTCCGTCTGCTCTAACGAAGTAACATATTTGTCACAATAAATATCGTCCTGCCGACGGAGTTGGGCTCTTGGCTGGTAACATTGTCAGTGGGTTCGCTACCACACGGCCAAAGGTCGCATACTTTGATTTGGACATTGCTTTTCTTTGAAACAACTTCATCAAACTTGGGATGAAGCACCTGTGGTGTCGACTCTAACTGCCATCGCACAATGATACTTGGCGGCCCTTGCTGCTGAGGGTGGTCGGGGGAAACGCGAGGAGATATTGAGAAGACAGCGACAACCCAGGGATTCGTTGCCGTCTCCTGAGTTGCGAGAATAGCATCCAAATGGGTGAGGCGATAAAGGGGGTTCGGCGGTGGCGTCAGGTGTTCCGAGTTCTGGGCTGGGGCACGACTCATAGGGATGTCATATGGGACCTCGACCTTGGAATGCATAAACCTGAAGCTGGGGACGGGGAACTGATTGGACCCTTGTTTCATTTGAGATTGATCCCACTGAGGTGGGGTCCAGTTGATTTGAAGTCGATAGAAGCAGATCTTCTGGCATGCAGAATGCGTGACGACCAGAATACCGCCAGGGGTAGCCACGAGAGCGGCATGGGTTAATAGCCGGTCTGAGTAGCTTGTGTTCTTCAACTCGGCAGAAATCTCTGTCCATCGAAGGTCGGGGTTTTGGTAGAGAAAGCGAATGACTCCCGATCTGGTGATACAGATCAAACCAGCTTTGCCAGCGGGATGAAAAGGACCGATGGGGCGTCGTCGAAATGATGAATAGTTCCACCGGCCTTGACGCTTGTTTGCTTGACTGAAGGCTTGTACCTGGAACTGAGTTAGCATTTGAAGATCTCATAACCGTTGGTGAGGTCCGCAAGAGAAACCAGCAGGGGTTCTAGAAACCTTACCGAGCGATGGACATTCAACCACATCATACCAACAATCTGCGCCCCATCATCATCAGGATCGAAGGCTCCTTGCCGCTGGCCACTCAGAGTGTTAAGGGCAAAGGAGATGTTGTAGATGGACACCCGACCCGACGAGTCCACGACGGCCAATTCGGAACCAAGCTCGTTCCAGCAGAGGTGGACGAGAGGATGGCCACCATGGACTTCTGTGACGGGCAGCAGCTGAGTGTCATCACTGAGAACCCATTTCCCATCCGTGGGGCGACACTCTAAGTGACGAAGATTGACTCGCGATGCATCTTGAGTGACGTATGCAATGCAGCCTTGCTTTGACCAAGCAATCTTTCTGGGCCGAGTTAGTTTGGTTTGTTGCGGCAAGGGTCGATGATTTCCTAGACATACTGGCAGCATCCCAATAATCGCATCTCATCTAGGCGCTGTGGAAGGCCTCTTTTGGAGGGGGTCGGGGTCAAGTCCAACTCGAGGGAGGTGGATTCACCAAATAGATCGTCCACATTGATGCCGTCCTCCATGATCATGGGCATGTTAGGGTATCGAAGCAGTAATGGACAGGCTTAATAAGACAGAAGAGTATGTCAACGAGATAATATGATCGAGACACTGTAGCTTTGAAGTGGAGGAATGATAAGCATTGGGAATGCTAAGTGGGCTTGGAAAGGTCACAGATGGAGCCCGCAAAAGCGCTGATATGGGCGCACGGAAGCAGAACACATGGAATGGGAACCCCACGGAGCAGAATAGGAGCCTGTCAGGTTCAATTGCAAGACATGGATGAGTCCATGGTGTCTCTTCTGGGGTCTCTGCGTTCTAACCACGCATACCGCCTCGCAATCGCATCGACATCTGGATGGAAACAATGGAACAATGATAGTTGCGTTGAGTTGATCCGGTGGAGCAAACGGCCTGCTGAGTCAGCGGATTGTGTCACCTGACTACCGTATCCGGGCCAACCAGATCTGGCCAATCACGGGCCATCTCCGGTGCCCTAAACACTCGGAAGAAATCAACGATACTACAGAGTACAGAGCACATTGGGCTTGGATAGGACATCGACGAGGATGGAGGAAGCATGGAAATAGAAGTTTGGGTGCTAGTCTGGCCAGTCTTACGGAGGGTGATAGCTGAGTTCAGAGCGGTTGAGGTCAACTCCGGATCCAGGGCGCCTGAGAAGGGGCCATTTACAGTACATAGACTGCTCTCAAAGAAAAGAGAACAGAATTTCGAAACCAACTCTGGGGTTTAGAATGTATCTACTTGTGACAAATAGGAAGAGGATATCATAAGCAGGAGCTGTATATCAACACATAACCACCTATACAGGTACGTATGGATGTATGTACCTGGTAGTAACTTGGTAGGGCTTGATGCAGGCGGATGGAGTGCAGGCCATTCTCCCGCAGAGAGAGCCAATCAGTGCGGCGGGAAGAAGAACTGGAATCATCATGGATGTTCATAATAATAATAAAAATGTTGTGTTCGACCTTGCAAGTAAATGCCTCAGCGCCTTCATCATACCAACATATCTCCTCCTTGTCAGCTGTATATATACCAACATCTACATTCTACTCTATAAACAACATTCCTCCCGCATACCTGCCGTTGCTTCTTCTTCCCGGTCGGACAGCTCTTCTCTTCTTCTCCTGTCCTCTGCTACTACCTAGTACTCTCCCGTGGGTCAAAATAAACACAACAAGCGAGGAACCAGACATTCCTCTCTCTCTCTCTCCCTCTGCATCGTTGTCGTCTCTCCGCCTTGACCTCATCGACTTTTCTCGTCCCCCGTTTCCCGTCCTTCTTCCACCCACTCCCTCACCACCCCCTCCTCCGTCGCTCTTTGAACTCTCCCTGCACGACGGACGAAGAAAAGGGGGACAACCGAAAGAATTCGCACTCAATTTCTTTCGCTGGTTCCGTGTCAATTGACGCAACCGACTCATCGTCGTCATCTATGGTCCTCCTAAATACTCTTTGTCATTGACGTGGAAAAAGGCTCTGCTCGCTCCGTCTTCTCCCTGTCGCCCTCTCTTCTCCTCTTTTCCTCCTCTCTACCTCTTCCCCCAAACCACTTCTTCTCCCTTCTCTCCTCCCACTCCACCGCACTCTCCCGCAACATGGGAGATCTTATTTCCCCGGTCGGCTCTCCGTTGAGTTCGGCGTGTTCCCTGTCCCCACCTCCCAGTCCGATGGTCTATCTGTCGCCGCCTCCGTCACAGGACTCTGAGCCTTCTGCCGCCTCCAACGACTTGCCGCCCGCCAGGAAGAAACGTCGCGTCACCGCCCCTCCGAAAGAACGCCGAACGCAGCTTTTGGATCTATCTGCCACGTCCGGCCTCTCCCACGCCCAACAGCAATCTCAGATCGACCTGTTAACAAAAACCATTCGCCGTCATCGCAAGATCGTGGTCATCGCTGGAGCTGGCATCTCCACCTCTGCGGGCAGTATGCATCATCCTCCTCCCTCTCAGCCAACCCGATGGCCCCGATGGCCGAACCCGCTAACCTTGCTGATTGTGCTACCCAGTTCCCGACTTCCGCTCCACTGATGGGCTATTTAAGTCCCTGCAGAAGAAGCATAACCTCAAGGCTTCCGGCAAACTTCTCTTCGATGCCGCCGTTTACCAGGATGAGAACTTGACGGCCTCGTTCCAGGATATGGTCCGGTCGCTCTCCGAGGAGGCGGCCAAGACGTCCCCCACGGCTTTTCACCACATGCTGGCCCGTCTGGGCCAGGAAGGTCGCCTCACGCGACTCTACACTCAAAATATCGATGGAATCGAAACCTCGATGCCGCCCCTGGCTACGCAAATCCCGCTGAATGTGAAGGCCCCCTGGCCGCGCACCATTCAACTCCACGGCAGTCTCGACAAGGTGGTCTGTCAGAAGTGTCGCCATCTGACGGATTTCGACTCGGCCATGTTCGATCGTCCCGATGCCCCCGAGTGCCCGGAGTGCTCCAGGAATAACCAGTTTCGCATCGAAACCGGCCAGCGCAGCCACGGCGTGGGGAAGATGCGCCCGCGCATCGTCCTCTACAACGAGCACAACCCTGACGAGGAGGCCATTACGTCGGTCATGAACGCCGACATCCGCTCCCGTCCCGATGCGCTCATTGTGGTCGGCACCAGCCTGAAGATTCCTGGTGTTCGTCGCCTCGTCAAGAGTCTGTGCCATGTGATTCGGAGTCGTCGCAACGGCGTCACTATGTGGATCAATAATGAGCCCCCGGTCGGCCGCGATTTCGAGGATTGCTGGGATCTGATGGTCAAGGGGAACTGCGAAGAGGTTGCTCGACTCGCCAATCTGAAGCGATGGGATGATCAGTCCGATTCGGTGTTCGACGAATGTAGCCTCTCCGAGGTGGAGCGGGTCAAGAGCGAGCAGGATGTATCCATCGTGGTCCAGACGCAAACGCCGAAGAAGAAACAGAAGACCCAAAGTATTCCCCTCACGCCATCGTCCAGCAACGACGAGGAAGCGTCGCAGCTGCCGCGCAAGATTCCCAACCCTGCCAGCCGTGGACGGAATCTCAACGAGGTGCTTCAGGCGACCAAAGCGACCGGACCGAAGAAGAAGGGCCCACAGAAGGCTGCACCGCGCAAAACCAACAAGAAGGGACAGGCGACCAAGAATGCGACCATCAATTCGAAGTTCAAGGCTGCCAAGCCCCAGAGCGTTGCGACCGACAGCAAGGCACTCAAGCCGGAAAAGGATGAACACAAGCCAATGCACCCTCTACCTTATGGTGCCGCCCGCAATAATGGACCGATGTTTCCCAACCTATGCCAGAGAGCAGGCACGCCAACCAAGAACACGTGGTGCAAGCCTGAGACGATATCTCCCAAGTCGGTTCCAAATGGCATGGGTAGTCTGTTGGATCCGTGAATACCACGAGCGCTGTCGTCCGGAGTCTATCTATGTACTATTTTATTTTCTGCCACCATCTTTTCTTTTCATCTTTATTCTGTCCTTCTTTCGGACAAGCCTGCCCGTTGAGGCTTGTCTTGTGAATGATCTTGATACCAGGATAGACCATATCTATTACCGGCGTTTGGATGGTTAGGAGCAATGCAACGATACATGCACGGATTTCCTATCACCTCTTCAGGGGATCTCATGGTCAACGTTTGGGTTGCATTATGTGGTCAGACGGCGTTACGATGGACATGCGTGTGCAATTGCGCTCACAGGATTTAATCACTTAGTGGATAGGCGCATCAGTTATGCGGGTCCTGTACATGATAAGTTTGAGCTGATTTGAAGCAATAATACGCCCACCCGAAGTCGTGCAATTCATGTAGCATATATAGACTAAACGAGGTAAGGTAGCAAAGCCTATCCCAACCCCAGATCCCCTCGCAGTTGCGACCCAGGCCCCGATTCCTCCTCGTCACTCTCCGTCTCATCACCCGCAGCATCTGGGTCCATCATGCGCCTCGCCCGGGCATCCCGATCCAGATCCTCCACGCGATCAATATCGTCCTCCTCGTGCTCCTCCGCCTCGTCCTCGTCTTCCTCCTCGCCATCCTCCTCCTCGACCTCGGTTTCATTCTCATCCACAGCCTCCGGCTCCTCCTGCGTCTCATCCCCGTCCTCAACATCATCCTCCCGCCCAGCAACCCCATCTCCATCCTCCGCACGCTTGACCCTCTTCGCGCCCCGCGCGGTATCCTTCACCGTCTCTTCGGCGTCTTTCGCCCCGTTTTCCGTAGCTCCAGCACCCTCACCCGCACCGTCCGGCTTCTTAGCCCGCCGCTTGCCGGCTTTGATCTCGGTGTACGCATCCAGCTCTTTCTCCAGGCGCGGACGGAACGCATCAAACTCCAGCTCGGAGATCGCGCTGAAGACATCCGACGGCGCGACGGTCCGTTTCAGCGTCGCCTCGTTGGCACTGATCCGTCAGCACACCATACACGCACACGACCCAACCCTTAGCGGGAGAGGGCCAAGGGGGGAAACAGTGTAAACCATACTGTGAAGATAAATAGGACAGAAACACCGTCGCCGCTTTCTGGATCGCGAGCACGGCGTCCTTCTGGATGGAGGTGTTGGGCGGGAGAACCGATTTGGCGAGGCGCAGGGTCAGCGAGCGCGGGAGGAGGTAGTCCTATGAGGATGGTTAGGAAAGCGTAGACCGTGCGAGACAGGACGTTTATCTCTGCGTTGAGTGTTAAGAATAGGTAGCACGGGAGGGATACGTACCTCGATGCTGACGCCCCCCTCGGCCCGCGCCTTGAGCTGCTGCTCTGTCGCCTGCACGACCTGCGCGTGCGACTGAGCCGGCACCTGCACTTGCACCTGTGGCGAGACAGCTTCGTCCGCGTCCCCCGGTGTACTGGAGGTGGATTTTCGCGGCATCGCGGTGGAGTGTGTGGGTGTGTTCGGACTTGCGTCTGTCTGTTTGTGGCCTAAGGATGAATTATCGGGGTTGACGGAATAATGGACGGAACAATAGCAGTGATTCGGTCGTGGTGAGCTCGTAAATCGTTATATAAATGCAGTGGTAGAATGCGACGTGGTGTCGGGGTCGAGGTTGGCAGAAAAGATGGAGGTGAGGTGGGAAATTACGCGACGCGGTGGATGCGGGAGCGCGTGGCGATTAGAGGTCTTGTCTTGGTATGTATACTCCATTAGCATAGGATTCATTGTGAGCATTTCCTGATGGGGTTTAATTGATCTGACGTTCACTGGGTACTGTATGGGTAGTATTCAACTACACTAACACGAGTCTGATAGAGAAATTATTGTCCTTTTGTTGTATCTACGACGTCTGTTATATGCTCCAGGCCTAGATCTATGAACGGGCGTACTAACAGCAGTCTACATTTACCTATAACCCATCATACCGGCAGACATCACTCATTCGCAATGCCGTGACAGCGTATATCTAACAATGATACTAATATACTGCCTATTTGTAGGCTGATCACTCAGACAAATCCAGCAAAATCCGCCCAGTTTGATATATGCAAAAATTGGAGCCTGAACCAACCAATGGCAAGGTGGGAGAGTGGTTAATCCGTCAGCCTCGAATTGGACAATGTCCGGCTAGCTGATCCCTTTGGGGTCGTCGGTTCGAATCCGGCCCTTGTCGTCTTTTTTTCTTTTTACCTCCCTGGCCTTCGAGGGAGTTGACCATTCAATAGAGTCGTAATTGCCGCTGAGTATCTAGATACACAAGTCAGCTTTTGGCATGGAAAGGATCAATCATAGGCGATAAACCTCCTTGTTACATGCAGAGATAACGTCTTATCGGTGGTACTTTCCACGCGAATCTTTCAAAGTTCGGGCATAGTTAACCGGAGTCTCAGTCATTCAGTAATATACACCAATATCATTCATAATTAGTTTGCTCAGACAGTGAGGTCGTTGTGCCATTTGAGACTCCTGGGGATCAAGGTCAGAAAACTTCCCACGATAGAGCCCCTCCATCACCTCCACCGGGAAGCAGCGATATCATCACATAACATATTATTGGCCGTTGGGAAGCGACTCCCTGGAGTTGTGGATGAATGACTACTTACTGGAAACATATCTTCAGGCAAATCTGCAGGCAGCAACAGGCAACATCGGAGATGGCAGGAATCTCCACTATATCGTATCTGCTGTATATAAGACCACCCCCCACAAACACACCTCAAGATACGCACACCCACACCCTACTACATACTGTACATACAGAACACAATGACAAACCACCCATTCCACCTCATAGACTCCATCGACTGGGCATCACTAAGCCACGCCTACGGCGAGGCCACCAACGTCCCAACAGACCTCCGAGCACTGGTATCGCCCAACCCTGAGGAGCGAAAAGCCGCCTACACCTCGCTCACAGGGACAATATACCACCAAGGCTCGCGGTACTCCGCCAGCGCACCCGCCGTGCCATACCTCCTCGCGATCCTCCAAGACCCCTCCACGCCAGACAGAGCCCGCCTCATAGACTTCATCATGCATCTCGCCCTCGGCTACGACACGATGCATCTCCCAGGAGGAATCAACATGCGCGCGTGGCGCGCGCAAATCGCCGAGCTAAAGTCCCCCGACTACGAAGCCGTCTGGAATAGGCGCATGGACGAGTGGATCGCACAGGCGCCGGACGACGGGGCCCGGCACTGGCGGCGCATGATGCGGGCGATCGGGTTCAGACAGGGGCAGGAGGAGTCTCTGCATGCGTTTGCGACGTATGAAGCTGTCCGCGAGGGTGTCCCTGTGTTTCGCGGGTGTCTGGAGGATGAGAGCGAGGATGTGCGCTTGTGGGCGGCGTATGCGCTGGCGTGGTTCCCCGAGGAGCGGGCGACGAGTGCGCCGCTGCTGGAGGGGGTGCTGGATCGCGAGCTGGGTGCTGCGGTGCGTGCGTGTGCGATCATTGCGCTGGGGTTGCTGTTTGGTTGTCAGGATGGGCTTGGGGATGGGGCGCCGCCGGAGGGGGTTGAGGCGCTGGTGTCGCGGTTGCGTGGGTATGCTGATGATGCGTCGTCCTTGGTGCAGTGGGCAGCTGCTGTGGCTCTTGTCCGGTTGAAGCAGCAAGAGCCGCGCCATGTCGATATTGTCGTTCGGTGTCTGGTGGATGGTGTTTCGGTCGAGAACGCTGGGGAGTTGGGATTCCCGTTCTACGATGGTAACATCGTCGACTATAGCGCGGAGGTTGTCGCAAGCCTTGACATCGCTGAACATCCTGGCGCGGCGCCAGCTGTGCTGAATGCTTTGTCACGAGCATCCGGTGTGGAGTCTCTTAATCTTGTTTCTGTTGTATTGAGGCTGGCTTTTGGTTCGGCCCCAGGCGAGACCATACCCTTCGAGCAACTTAGCGAGTTCCAGCAGCGGACGGTCAAGGCCCTGGCGAACATGGGCCCAGAGACATGGAGATGGGGGAATTTCGTGGCGATCCTCAAGGAGTATAAGATTCCCTCCAGCCAGGAGGGTTGTCGAAAGTATGTGGGGTTGTAGTAGGTGGTGGAAGAGCTACTAGGCAGATATATATAAATCCAGGCACCTCGGTCAGTTGACAGTAAACCATGTATTGACATATCTAATCATCATTCTACCATTTTTGAAAAAACCAGGCAACGCCTTTGGTATCCCTATATCATAGCAGAAAACAAACCATTTACTCGGCCATCTCCTCATCATCCGCGCCATCACCCCACAGCCCTTCGATCTTGAACTCCTGCGCCCATTCGGTGACGACCTGTTTCGTGTCCACACCCTCGGCAGCAGTAGCTCCCTCTGTCGTAGTCACCACAGGGATCACAGGTGCGTTCACCCATCCCTGGATACGTCCGTCTCTCCAATCGTTGATCACGGTCATGGCGGCGGCGTCCAGATTCGGCACGCCACCCTTGCCCAGACGACCACGCTTCCGGGCGACGTGGATCAGGAAGTCTGTGGTCTGGTCGCCGCCACTCGGGAACAGCGGGGGAAGGTTGTACAGCTGCAGCAGCTTCGACATGAGACCCTCCGAGGCCGACAAACGCTTGATCAGGAGAGTCACGGCCGGAATGGGATCCTCAATCTGCTTCGGGGGGATAGCGTTCAGCAAGACCAGACGGGCCTGCTCCTCCTGCTTCTTCTTGCCCTTCTTGCTGCTTTTCTCGGCGTTGGGGAAGACGATACCAGGCGAATCGATCAGCTTCAGCTTGCTGTCCAGCTTCACCTCGCGCAGACTGGTGGTGACGCCAGCCTCGGCGCCGGTGGGGCAGGCGTTGCTGGAGCCCTTGTTGAGGCGGGCCGTGAGGGCGTTGATGACAGAGGACTTGCCGACATTGGGGTAGCCGATGACACCAACAGAAATGGCGCGCTTCATCTGCTTGTTGTGCGCAAAGGTCTTGAGCGCGCGGAACAGCGTCTCGGACGTCCCCTTAACGGTCAACTGCTTGTGGTCGAAGGTGTGCGCGTTGCCGCCACCGTTGGTAGCCTTCAACGGCAGCGTGGGGAAGTACCGACGCAGGTGCACCAGCCAGCCCTTCAGCACCGGCGGAGGCACGAGATCAATCTTGTTCAAGATGAGGATCAACCGCTTCTGGCCGTTCGCGGCCGCCACAACCTCCCGCTCCACCTCCTTGGACCGAGTACCCTCGGGATCACGGGCATCCAGCACATACAGCACAACGTCGGCGGCATCGACCACCTGCTTAAACACTTTGTCGAATTGTCGCCGCGAGCTCTCCTTGGAGAAAGAGTTTGCAACCAGCTGAGGGGCGATCGAATCGTCCAGCGTTGCTCCGCCGTCTTCGTGGTCCTCCTCCATGCCATCCATGTCCTCGTCGTCCTCGTCCATCTCGTCGTCCTCCTCGTCACTCTGCTCGTCATACTCGGCGGCTCTCGCCCGCGCAGACGCTAGCAGCGCAGCCATGGGGTTCGCCGAGTCCCCAACATCCTCGTCCATCTCGTCATCCAGCATGTCGTCGCTGTCGATAGCGTCCTGAACCTGGGGAGCGTTGGGATCGGCCTGCTGCCCGGACTGCTGTGCCTTCTCGGCGGCGCGACGGGCGCGAGCCTCCTCCCGAATGCGCATCTGCTCCTCCGCCTTCAAGCGTCTCTTCTCCTCGATTTCCTGCAGGATCTTATCTTTGTGGGGGAACAGGTTGGGGATGCCGGGGTCCTTCTTGATCTTGGAGCGCCATTCTGGGTTCTACAAGAGATTAGCGCTGCTCATGATAGAGCTCCGATCAAAAGAAAGAGCGCACCTTCTTCGCAAGCTTTCTCTGCTTCCGCTGTTTCGCCGCAGAGGCTTTTTCAATCTTGTGCCGTAGGCGGACGGGCGTCCGCTTGGAATTCTTGCCTGCGAGGATTAGCCAGAGCTTAGACAGAGAAATACGAAAAACGCACCGAGCTTGACCATTTTGACAGACTTGTATAAACCAATCTGTCTTGAAAAGAAAAAATGGTAGACAGAGAAAGTGACCGGCAAGCAAAAAGCGGAACAATTTTCAGCGGCGCTAAGATAACCGGACTAATTGAGCGCCGATCTCCGACGGGTTTTCTTGCATCGCCGCATTTCCTCTCCAGCATCATTATCATCATCTTCGCTTCCATTCTTTCTTTTGGGCTTGTCCCGGCGTTCTTTACTACCTTCTTTTTTTACAGATACAATTATCGCATTTATTCTAGAATTTGTCTCCACCTCACTACGCACCATCATGACGAAAACGCAGAGCTCCTTTTCTGCCCCTCCGCAAGTCCTCACCTTCGACGGGCTCCTCTCCGATTTTGACGGCACCATCGTCGACTCGACAGACGGTAAGACCATGCTTCTCTACACATGTGCAACCATCCCAAGAACCAAGCTGATCACCACAGCCATCGTCAAGCACTGGCACAAGTGAGCGCGCCCGCCACCATCGCAGCCATCTCCCGTTCCCAGTCTAACAACGCATAGAGTCGGCGCCGAACTAGGAGTCGACCCGAACGTCATCCTGGCCACCTCGCACGGCCGCCGCAGCATCGACACCATTCAACTGTACGACCCGTCCAAAGCGAACTGGGACTGTACGCCGCCCTCCCCTTCATCAGACGGCCAGGGCCAATACTAACAAACGCAGACGTCAGCTACGTCGAAGGCCGCATCCCAAAAGATTTCGGCTCGGACGCCGTCGAGATTCCCGGCGCGCGCTACCTCCTCTCCTCGCTGGACGAGGCCGGCGCCAAATGGGGCGTGGTGACGTCGGGCACGCGCGCGCTGGTCGACGGCTGGCTGGCCGTGCTCAATCTGACGCACCCGAAAATGCTGGTCGTCGCCGAGGACGTGGAGCTCGGAAAGCCCGATCCGCGCTGCTATCTGCTCGGCCGCCAGCGGCTGGGGCTCGAGCACTCGTCTGCGCTGGTCGTGCTGGAGGATGCGCCGTCGGGGATTCGCGCGGGCAAGGCGGCCGGGTTTACGGTGCTTGCGCTGACGACGACGCATTCGGTTGCGCAGCTTCAGGAGGCTGGAGCGGACTATATTGTGGAGGATTTGCGGAGCGTCTCGGTTAAGGGCGTTGTTGATGGGCGCTTGCAGCTGGAGGTGCGCAATGCGTTCCGGTGAGCGAGCAGTGGTGATTGTTGCCCCCCGGTGGGATGTGCGGGCTCATAGACCGGGTTTGGCGCCATTCATTGTTGGTTTTTCCTTATGGGTTTGTTATGGTATGGGAAATAGACATTGCATTGTACATAGACGCTTGTATATTTTGACAGGGTCCTGAACATATTTCCCTTGGCTTTCTCCTACTCTGAGAATGAAACTACCTGATAGATTGTACGCTAATTCTGTAGATATGCTGGATGGTATTGAACCTCCTACCTACTTGACAACTCAACACCCCAACAATCCACACCGATTCTTCCTCTTGCCTGATTTCAGGCTCAGCCCATAACAGTCAAGAGACAAGCGAGACAAGCACGGCGACATCTGCAACGCACTGCACGCCACACATATGACACATCAACACCCAGAACATGTATAGAAGCGCCTTGCATAGCTTTTCTGTCTGGCCAGGGCGGTCTCTCGACCGCCACAGAAAAGGGCACGCTATGGGGCGACATCTACGGAGAACATGTTTATCTTTCTCCAGTCCAAGCGCCAACGGTACAACGGGCCTGCTGCAGCGGGGACAGAGATCGAGATGTACAAGAAAGGGATAGCAGATCGCCCGGCTGCGTCCACGGCCCGGATCCACAGTGATATCTTCACCGCAACGTAGGCCTAGACGGACCGTCGTGACAGTCAGTTCTCCTTTACCGAATGGAGTGGTTGAAGAGCGCCAGAATGGGCCACAAAGGATATTGAGTTTAGGGGGCTCTCCTGTCGAAGATTCCAGATTCCCTTTTCGATCCGCCGGGCAGAAGCCTACGGTACTAAGGTTAATTGAACGGACGTGAAGCTAGACCGATGAACCGGTCGATCCACTGACGACATTCTGGTCAGGGAGTCGCCCTGCGGTGGGCGGTGAATGCATGCAAAGATGTACTCCGTACGACGAACGGAACCCTAGGCAGTTGTGAATACAAAGCGATTGTCCTGGGCGGTCCCGACCCGGCAGGTAGTCCCCAGACAGTGCCTCCAGATTCGGTAAAACGAGGCCTGCATGGTGTTGCCGTGGAGCGTCACCGCTTCTCGCCCAGTATGATCGGTCTCGCGGGTCAGCCGGATTAAGGTACGCTGCCGGGTCGGTATAACATGAAACCAGCATAAAGCCCACAGTTTAAAGTTGAAGTATCGGCCGCATATGTAGGTAAACAGGTTGGCTACCGGGTCGTTCATTGTATTCGAGGGGCCTCCGAGTCCTCACCGACTTCTCGGGACTGTCAGTCGGTTGACCGGTCTGTCTCTGGATTTGCACCGAGCTCTGGACAGCGGAAAAAGGGTGGAAACAAGGAGCACCGAGTCATGGCAGAACCCGAATTATTGCATGATAGTGGGTGATACATGTAATCCACCAGCGAGAGCTCGAGGCGAGAAAGCATTGCGTAATTGGATGTCTTGAAGTCTCCCAGGGCGCATAGATGTCGAGTCTGAGAGGCGACGTACGCCTCGTCGTGAAGTGGAATCAGCTCCAGTCTCGCCACCGACACCAGCTCAGACTACACGAGCTGAGCTCCGTTGCAAAACTGGCTGAAGAATGGGACTGTGGCAAGCGGTTTCAGGTTCATTCCGCCCATGGCAATCGCCTCGTTGCTGGAAGGGGACGATCGGGTTCTGGAAAACGACGTATCCAGTCCATGCTGAGGTTCATGCAGGCGGACCAAACCCGATCGACATGAGCTCCTGTTGCATTGAAAGCCAGGGAGATCTCGGGGGAGAAGGTCAGTTACCAGTGCCTGCTCTCACGGCGCCGATTAGACTCTGATACTAAATGCAAGGGAGGGAAGAAAGGCTGCCTGTTCCGCCGTGCTTTTGCCATCCGGACGAACGGGTGGACAACAAAGTACGAGCGACGCAGGATCCAGGAAAATTTTCTTTGTCTTCCTTCATCCTTGTACATCTCTGCATCCGCACGAAGAAGGAAATCGATTGCAGCCTTCCTGCGAAGCCTAATTCAAAGAGAAGAAACACAATTGGCGGATTTCGAGTCGCCTCGATGTGACCTCTGATACAAACATACATGAGCAGATCCAGACAGATCAGTCGTCACATCCGTCTAAGCCCGAGCAGTCGCAGGGACAGTTTCCGCAGCGACCCTGAGCGTTTGGGCACAGTCGCACAAAGACAACCCAAACCGCTGTGGCGGTGGTGAAGGGATTGACCCGGACGACTCGATCTGATTTGCTCAATTGCTCCGGACTATTGTTTGCTGAATGACAAATTCCCTTCCTTGGCCCATCTAGGCCCAGGTAGAGGTGTGGCTGAGAGCCTGATAGTAGAAGATCGACTGCGCACCGCCACTCAGCCTCGACTTGACTCTTGGCTTTGATGTATCTGAACGGATTGGGTGTGATTGTCAGCTCGTAACGGTACAGGAAGATCCCCACCAAGATCGGCAAGTCTCAGAAATGAATGCATGGCACCAAGGGGGAGGGACAGGAGGGCATTAGTAACAGTGATTGTCGTTGTTACATCACGGCCCCAAGATCTACGACAATCCCTATCTGCGAGTCTACCTACCCCGACCCGAAGGTATGGTAATGTGCAAAGATGGCCCGGACGTTGGTTGATGAGGCTTGAGACGAGTCCGGAGTGCCAAGTCAACCTTATACCCAGACAGGGTGATGGTGGACCTCGGCTTTGCTTCAGGAGAACGTTCAGCGAGCCATCATCCGACCAACTATCCAAAGGTTCGTACTTTCAGAGTCTTATCGGCCGTAACCCCATGGCGTCCGGGAACCTCGGCGAATTTCTTCGCAGGGTCCCAATATTTGAGATGCTCCCCCCTCTGGCGGCCAACAACGGCCTGTAACAGGTCCAATCAATAGCACTCTTGGGGAGCGATCCGTGCGGCAGTTGGTGGATCGGCCCAGGGGTCATCAGCCGTCATTTCATCCAAGACAGGGCAAGTCAGATCCTCCTTTTTAGGGGGTGATGTGGTTTGGGTAAGTGCTTCCCAAAGCTTGGAAAGAAAAGTTCCGACGTCCTCCGCCCTGTGTAAAACATGGCACATCACCTGGATGATCCAACGGGGCTGATTGGTCTGGCCAGTTGTGAAAGACTCGCATGGCGCACTTCCAGGTCTTCGACGAAGTCGACGGCGCATGGAGATCAGTCATGCCGGTGTACATCATGTTGGTAACGAACCACCGCCAGCGCCTTTGTCGGATCCTGCATACAGGAGGTACACGTGAACCCACTCACTCACTGGGGTTCGACACTTGGGGGGGTTGGACGAACATCGGCCATCCTGGCGCATCTGCAGTCGTGACGAAGATGTGACTATCATCGTCACGAGCGCGATTGTGGGCTGACGAAACTGGTCTGGATCAGTTCGAGACGGAGCACCGCACCCCAGGTATCGCCCTGTACTTGTAATGATTTCTTACAGACAGCCGACGAAAATGCTGTCATCCGCGTTGTAGCGTGGTCTGTGGGGAGACCGATGGGATCATTGGCCCCCTTTCTTCCAGTTCCACTGACCCCAATCCCCCGTCTTGAACCGCAAGACAGACTACTCCGTACAGCTCCTTCGTCCCATTGCGACTACGGGTATACTGACTGCCTAGGCTTGGCGGGTGGTACCTGCAAATGACGGGCGAAAATCCGTAGATCTTGGGTAGGAGGAGGAGAAGTGGGAATCGTCCCAGGCTGGCGGATCCCCAGCTGCGTGACTGATGAACGATCCGCGAAGATTTGACTTTCGCCAGTGACGAGAGCGTTGAACTGTCAAGAGCCGGACGGACGCTTACCGGTTGAGGGCGGCGGGAAGGGGACAAAGAAAGAAGAGATGAAGGATGCATATGATAGCCTCGACCCAGGGCTTCTCTGCTTCGGATTTGTCGGGGGTGATGTTCTGATCCCCTCCCCCTCACATCGAGGCGGGACGGCGTTGCCCAGTGCATGGCAAGTGGTTGAATCGGGTGCAGGCTGCGTCACCCTCGTGATTTGAGGTGGACTCACTTGCACATCATGAGGAAGTTAGCGCGGCTGACGGGGAAGGACGCCGTGACAGAACCAGGAAGTCGGGAATTGACGAATGGTGGGAGGAGACGATCAAGGTTCCGATCCATCCTTAAGGTTGCTGTATGGAGGTAAGCATGTATGTAACTAATTGTGACGGGAGATGTCTGTCCTGCCCTGAGAGGGGCACCAGAGGACGCGAAAATGACCGGGACATGGACTGATCCCTGAGGCTGATCGACAAGATCGGTTGACTATTGAATTTAAGTGGGTCTTGGCTGAAGGAGGCGTCGCCAGTCTGTGGATAAGACGTAGGCAAGAGCATTGAAAATTTAGATTAAATTAAATTGCTCTGATGACAGATCTCGATTTTGTTCGGCATAGTTTAAAGTACTGGCAAAGGGGCCGATCTTCAGAGGTCCAAGACCGGGATGAAGCCTGGATGACAGGCAGAGATGGAGAATGTATGTAGATGGCCTGATCCGTACTGAACAGAGGTCCCGGGTACAGAACGGATCTCGTCGGGCATGGAGGATCACCGCCGGGGAGTTCGAAGCGCGAATCGGAGGGGATCCGGATGTGCTGGATGAAGAGGTGAAAGAGGATCTAGGGACTCCGTAGGTAGGCAAGTAGTGATGGTGGTGATGAAGTCGGAAGGAAGTCCAAGTCCCGATAGAAAGAGGAGAGGACCTTGGGGGAAAAGCGGCCCGTGGACGCTAAACCCAAGACGGCATATGTACGGCGAATCCATGGGCAGAGCCCAGAGCCCGAACCCCGTGATCCAGTCGATCGTTCCCCACTTCCTTCTCCAGCAAAATCACAACATCGCATCCCTTCTCCTCGCGCACCCTCTCACTATTGACCACCGGCGGGGTTCGCATTTCCAGCGGACGGACGATAACGGATAACAGACCCCTCCTTCATCCACTCCCTCCCACCTTGCCCTCCCCGGTCAGGAAAATGAACAGACGAACACAGACCCCGTAGGCCAGGGCGCTAATGCAGGAACTGACGAAGCTCCCTGAATCATGAATGGTGGATGGACAATGCGCCCGAGTCACGTCCGGACGGGGATTGACTTCGAGGAACCAAAGTCTGAGATGCTCGGATTACGATGATTTTCATTCGAGGCAAGCTCGGAATCGACATGCATCGATCCAGAGTCAACTAGACCGTCGATCCACAGACAGATACAGCATGACTTTGGTTGACATGATCGTTTGGAGATGGACCGTTGATATTGACACTTATACCGACATAAATCGAGAATTTACCCAGGAGGACCATAGTCCCGATCGTATGATTCTATTTTAACATCATGGAATTTTTTTTTAAAAAAAAAGATAAAAGAATAAAGATTAGAGAAAGAAAAAAAAAGTAAATAAATGAATCGCAAACTTGGTACGGATGATCGGGAGGGATCTGATGATAACCGAACCAAGAAAAAAGCAAATGCATGGCGTTTGTAGATGCGTCGATACCTCTGTATTGGCTGTGACCGTCACCGCCACAGTGGTCGAGGCAACACCCAATTGTTTATTCTCGGACTGAAGTTCAAGTCTTCTCGGGATTGTCCTCTGTTCTGGAACGATAGTCAGGGTGATGAAACTGCTCTGCAGAGCGATGATGACATGAGGACTTTTAATTCCCTAGGTTAGTTAATGGAAGAGCTCCCCGGCCGCCACCCCCTTAGAGCACAAACCCACTTGGTTGATACCGTACCTGATACCGCCCGGTACTGCTGGACGGTACGTCAGGTATCTACCTAGTACCTATACCTTTCCGCTGGTCCACAGCTACCAGGGACCTGGAGGCCGCTAAAGCATTCCAATCTCTGGTTCATAAGCTTAGAAAGCTTCACTCTATTAGAGAGGTGCAATAATTACCTACTAGGTACTCCGTTATACATACGGTACTTCTACTTGATCGGGGTAAGGTACCTATGACTGTATCGGGGTCCGAAACCCGAAGGTTCCCCGGACTGGAGGGTATTACAAGTATTGGTAGGAAGATACCACGCTAGTACGGATGGGTAAATCCTCCAGTTCCGAACGGGGATCTGCCAATCACCACCGCGCCCCTCCCTCCCCCTCAGGCAGCCCAGTCTCAAGTGGTTTTTTTTTTCCCTCCCGGACGAATATTTACATTTTATTCTGCTTCTTCTGCTTCTTCTCCTTCTCGATCTCTCCTTTTTCCTCTTTGGTCTTTGCTATCACCGTCACTCCCTACCCTCCTCTCTTTTCTGCTTTTTTATAATATCTCTTTTTATTTTATTTTATTTTCTCTAATTTTCTTTTTTACCCAAAGTCCCCTCTTTTATTTTTATTTTTATTCCTATTCCATTTTCCCTTCTCAGCCAAGCTCTACTGTCGCTCCCTCATCCTCATACCATCAGATTAGTAGTACCTTAAGTACCTCTCATCGCACTAATACACACCTTCATTGATCCTTTTCCTCTGTCACCTCTTCTTCTTTTTCCTCACCATCAACCCCAGTCGCTACCCTCTGTCTTCCTCTGTCCGCCGCACAGACAGACCTCCTATCCTGTCATCCACCCTCACCCTCATTCCTCGACATCGGCCCAGCATTCCACATTCTTCGGCTCCGAGCTTGATCTATACACCCTCATCGACCCCCTCTGCATCCCATCCTCCACCGTTCATGGTCTGAAGGCCCGTTCTTATCCCGTGTTGTTGCCTCTCGCGCTGCAACTTCCCCCCATCACTGCCGCATCCTACTCTCACAACCATCATGAACTACCTACACCAGCCGTACCAATATGTCGCCCATCCAGGCATCCCAATGGACCAGCCTATGTCCTTCGACCCGACCATGGGTCATCCGGCCATGATGCACCCCATGGACGGCGGTTATCTCTACCAACATCCGCCGTTCGACATGGTCGACTTCTACCCCATCATGGACTACGAGGAATACGCAGAGAACCTGTCCCGTCCCAGATTGACCAAAGAACAAGTCGAGACTCTCGAGGCCCAATTCCAGGCTCATCCGAAGCCCAGTAGCAACGTCAAGCGCCAATTGGCCGCTCAAACAAATCTCAGTCTTCCCCGAGTCGCGGTCAGTAACTCACCCCTCCCCCTTTTTTCCCACCCCATATCATGCCACGGGAGCGCCCAGCTGACCATCCCCCCCACAGAACTGGTTCCAAACAGACGGGCCAAGCGAAGCAGCAGAAGCGTCAGGAAGAATTCGAGCGCATGCAGAAGGCGAAAGCGGAGGCCGAGGAAGCCGCCCGGGGCAAATCAGAGAACGAACCCAACGCGGAATCCACCTCGGACTCCAAACCTTCCACAGACAACAAGACCGACAAGGTCACGCCCCAGCAAACTTCCAGCACGGACACGACGGAGGACCAATCCAAGACCGCGGCGTCTGCATCGTCCAGTCGATCCAAGCACAAGAAAACACGCAGTGAGTCCGCTCGCGAGGCCACTTTTGCTTCGCTGCAACGAGCGTTGAACGCCGCGGTTGCAGCTCGCGACCACAATAGCCCTGACAATGAACATCGTCCAGCTGGAAATCCCAACGCCGAGGGTTCCATCTCCCCCGCAACCCCCTTCCTCGACACACACGCTCCGAGTCACCATTACGCCGACGCCCAGAGTGCCCAGAGTGCGCTCAATACCCCCTATCCCGACTGGGATCACTCGAAGCATTGGGCTCCGTCTCAGAGTCCTGCAGAATCTCTTGGGTATGGCTATCTTGCATCATCTCCCGGATTGAAGAAATGGACACTGATCGTTCCCATATGCACAGCTCACAACATACTCACAATGTCATGCCGAGCGTACAATTCCCCTCATCACAGAGTGAAGAATGGGCTGGCCAAGTACAGCCAACGGACAACTCATTCCACACGATGCAGTATCCTGTACAGCCGGAGATGGCACTTTCGAAGCGAGGCTCATCGGAAGAGCTGGCAAGCACGCTTGAAGGCATCGGCATCCACACCACCGGGTCGAACGGCCTGTCACACCTCTCCACGGGACCGGAGCGTCCCACCTGGAGGGAAACCGGCAAGGAGCTCGACCTTGCTGCGCGCCGTAAGCGCCCACGACCGGCGGCGATTGGTACCTCCAGATCTTCCTCGATGCTCGCGGGATCGTCTTCCATGTCTCCCACGACAAGAGTGCCGAGCTATGGCGCCAGTCACGGAGTGAGACAGTCGAAGTCAACACAATGCCTCAACTCCGGTATGCTGGGTGTACGCAAGCCGTCCAGCTGCTCAACGTTCAACCATAGAACCTGTCCAACTTTCGCAAAGGCTGGGGGCTTTTGGGTTCAAAGGCGGAATGGTCGTTCGATTGTTGCCACCCGCTGTCACGACGGGTGCATTGGCACCACCAACACCCCTGACGCCTGAAGATTTGCATCACCTGCTCCCAAATACTCCCACCGATGGGGGATACTGCCTGTCAGCCCAACCGACGAGTGGGTTGTTCCCTACCACGCAACCCATGCAGATCAACATCGCGTCTCCGCCTGCGACACCGTTGGGGGTTGACCTGATGTCGTCTTACCCGTACAACAACGTCGCGCCCCCGATGTCTGCCCCTGCCCATTACACGTCGTTCCCAGAGTACGTACACTGTGACTCGGCAACCATGACGGGGCGGAGCTGGACAGATGCAACATCGATGCCTTCTCCGGAAGCTTCTTTCCAAAGTCGCTGTCCCATGCCGCAGCAGGCGGATGGGTCTATGTCGTATGAGCGCTCTGTCGACACGGTCCCTATCTCAGAGTCTCCCTCTTTGGTGTATTCAACTAGCGAGGGCGACCTGTCGGTGCACGCTGACTCCAAAGGCATGGAGTTCTGCATCCAGGAATTCCCTGAACAGCAAGAAGCTCATCGATTCGTTGCCCAGCAAATGTCCCAGAAACCCAAGGCGTACACATTCAATAACCAGACGCCCAATGATTTCTAGAGGGCAGACGGTTTTGCTGTTCCTAACTTCGATTCTCCGGGGTCACCCCCCAGTTGAACCTTGTTGGTTCTGTGTCATTACCATTTGTGTGATACTGCCTTTGCTTCAAAAATCTTTGGGTTGGCATTATATTCCCCTTCCTGTGCTATTTGTGGGATTTTATATACTATCTGTGTTGGTTTGGCCCCGTTTGATTCCCAGAGCATGCGTGTCGGTGTCTTTCCTTTTGGCGTCTGCCATGGTTTTCGATCCGTTTGATTTTTGCGCTTTGGGTCTGATCCCGTGGATCTGGTTTCTATCTCGCTGTGGCTTTGCATGTGGTTTTTGGGAGCGGCTGCTTGTTTAACTGCGATTGTTTCTTTCCCCCTCTTGTCTACCTGGCATAGTCAGAGGGTTCTTGTCACGTATGTATACTGTCTCGCTCTTTTGGCCGCCCGTGCTATACGGTATAGTGGCTCTACCTATGTAATACATATAATTTGGGTGATGGCGATGCGTGGTGCGTCGGCCTTGTCTCTCGTTACTTGAGAATGGCTTCCTTGTAGATTGCATGTATTTGTGTTTGTATGCACCTGTGGATATCATATTGTGATGGGTATATCATGTAACCCTCCAGCAATGTATAGTAGCATCACTTCGATGCAAACCTCTACAAATAGATATCAAAGGGTTTACTTTATCAGCATCAATTAATGCATATACCATACGCCTGTACATCGTGTAGGCAAGATCAGAAACACATCTGGAATCCTACAGACATGGAACAGAGGCGAAAATGAGACCATAGACAATGAGAGGGGGACGTGATCAAATTAAAACCCCAGAGCCACAATTTGCACACTATAAACACAACAGGGTGAAGGTCATTCAACGCATCATCGCAGTATGGGAAACCAGCATGGGGCCAGAGCTAAATGGCTGTCATCAACAAGTTAGATGCTCAAATACAGTGCAGGCGAATGGCAAAAGGAAAAGCGCGAGTCATCAAAACCAATCCATCTCCACGAAAAGACCGCCGGTCCTCTATCATTGACATATGAGAAATGCAAAGCTTCCATACTCATGATTTGACCCTGTAAACCTCCTCCCCAAAGACCCAAACGAGAAAACGACAACCAAACAATCGGGTATAACTGGGGTATAGAAAAATGATATGCACAAATTACCATTAACCGGATCCTTCACCTCAAAAAAGGTACCAACGGGCTCGACAACGATGCAGGATATCGAGAAGGGGGCAAAAGGACGCGGAAAACGAAGAGAAGAAAAAGTGTTCATGAACCAGAGTCCGTTTCCTGACTCCCTTCAAAACCCACAACACCCATTCAATCCCAGACGCCGCTTCTTCCTCATAAAACGCCAAAAATCTGGACAACGCCACCCATGTGATATGATTTTCTTTGTCATTTTCAGTTTGTTGCTTAGCTTTCGCCTCAATAACCGGACCATCCCAGAGGTGTTCCAGATTGACCAGGCTGAGGGTGTCCCGGTTGGACGGGCCCGCTGGGTGCCGGGGCCCATCCGGGCATACCGCCGGCACTCATGCCCATGGCCATGCCTTGCTGAGGAGTCCCGGCCATGAACGGCTGACCACCGGGGCCCTGTGTCGAGGGATACATGGCACGAGCCGCCATGCCCGGGTAAGGAGCGCCGGTGACGCCTGGAAAACCCATCGACATGGGTTGTTGCTGTGATGTTTGAGGGTGATGCATGGGGAATGACTGCGGCATTTGGGGGACGGACGGGCGCGGCTGATTGCGTGGCGACTGGGAAGGATGTTGCTGCGGCATGGAATGTGCCATTGGCGAGGGGGACTGCTGCTGCTGCTGTTGCTGCAACTGCGGCGCATACTGTGGCATTCCGACCCCCTGAGGACCGGCAGAGAGCGGCGATGGTTGGGGCTGAGGAGGCGGCTGACCCCACATGTGCTGCGGCTGGGTTGGATACCCATAAGGACCACCCGGCGGCTGTGGAGTGCCTCCGGCCAGGGCTGGATTCGAACGTTGGTGCATGAGATCCGGACGAGCCGGCGCCATGCCACGCATGGGTGATTGACCCACTGGGGGTTGCTGATGGGCTACGGGGGGTTGAAAGCCGGGTTGGCCGCCAGGCATCATCTGTGCTTGATGGGGTAGCATTCCCTGTTGCGCTTGGATCGGGTTCATGACTCCGGATGACATCTGCGGCGATTGTAGAGCTGAGAGACCGACGGCGCCGAATCTAGTTGACCCTGTTGCGACTGCGCAGCCGAGGCAGAAGCCTCCCTTTGTTTGGAGTAGAATTCCTCCAAGCCCTTCTGACGAAAGCTTCGTTGGGAGCTCAGTATCTTGTTGAAATCGGCCGTGTGTGTCGCCTGGTTCAAGATTTCTGCCGCGGAGCTGGGCTGCGAGCGGTCTTGGTATGGTTGGCCTGTTAATTCTTGGCGGGCGCGTGGCATGCTGTTGTACTCGCGGAGCCGTGGATCATCAGTTGTGGTAGCCATGTTAATCATGGGCAACGGGGCGAGGGAAACGCCGCCGGGTCCTCCTAGGCCCAAGCTATGTGGCATCGACTCCAGCGCGTTGCTGTAAATCACATCTCCGTGGGTCAAAGCGGGTAGAAGATTGGCTGCGCTCGCCGCCTCTGCCGCCGCCGCATCCCGCGCCTTTGCACCACCCGGACGTTTCTCACCGGCCAAGTCCTCCTCCGTAAAGCCTTGCTTGCGAGCCTTGCTTTCCCAATAATCATCGCGGACCCGTCGCCCGTTGACAATCACGCGGCTGCCGAACTGTCGGAACATCGATCTCGCGCTAACGATGGCGATCTGACGGGACCGGTAGGAATA